>NC_083582.1:5338377-5638377 GCF_027579695.1 Neoarius graeffei | reverse complement strand
GTCATAACTCTAAATACCTCAGAATATCAGTAGAGTTTTGCGAATATTAGGATGAGTCAGACTCTTATATCGCATATTACACACACACACACACACACACACACACACACACACACACACACACACACACTGCAGGGTACTGACTTGCTGATGTACTCAGCATTGAGCACTTTGTTGCACACTTTGCACTTGAAGCAGCCCAGGTGCCAGTGTTTATCCAGAGCCATCAGCGACTGTTCATTCTTAAACTCCTTCCCACAGCCACAGCAATCTGTACAGGGGGAGAGAGAGAGAGAGAGAGAGAGAGAGAGAGAGAGAGAGAGAGACAGTGTGAGAGAGTGAGAGAGTGAAGGATAGATAGATAGATAGATAGATAGATAGATAGATAGATAGATAGATAGATAGATAGATAGGGAGAGAGGGAGAGAGGGAGGGAAGGATAGATAGATAGATAGATAGATAGATAGATAGATAGATAGATAGATAGATAGATAGATAGATAGATGAGTGTGAAGGATAGATAGATAGATAGATAGATAGATAGATAGATAGATAGATAGATAGATAGATAGATGAGTGTGACGGATAGATAGATAGATAGATAGATAGATAGATAGATAGATAGATAGATAGATAGATAGATAGATAGATAGATGAGTGTGAAGGATAGATAGATAGATAGATAGATAGATAGATAGATAGATAGATAGATAGATAGATAGAGAGGGAGAGAGGGAGGGAAGGATAGATAGATAGATAGATAGATAGATAGATAGATAGATAGATAGATAGATAGATAGATAGAGTGAAGGATAGATAGATAGATAGATAGATAGATAGATAGATAGATAGATAGATAGATAGATAGAGTGAAGGATAGATAGATAGATAGATAGATAGATAGATAGATAGATAGATAGATAGATAGATGAGTGTGAAGGATAGATAGATAGATAGATAGATAGAGTGAAGGATAGATAGATAGATAGATAGATAGATAGATAGATAGATAGATAGATAGATAGATGAGTGTGAAGGATAGATAGATAGATAGATAGATAGATAGATAGATAGATAGATAGATAGATAGATAGATGAGTGTGAAGGATAGATAGATAGATAGATAGATAGATAGATAGATAGATAGATAGATAGATAGATAGATAGATAGATAGATAGATGAGTGTGAAGGATAGATAGATAGATAGATAGATAGATAGATAGATAGATAGATAGATGAGTGTGAAGGATAGATAGATAGATAGATAGATAGATAGATAGATAGATAGATAGATAGATAGATAGATAGATAGAGTGAAGGATAGATAGATAGATAGATAGATAGATAGATAGATAGATAGATAGATAGATAGATAGATAGATAGATAGATAGAGTGAAGGATAGATAGATAGATAGATAGATAGATAGATAGATAGATAGATAGATAGATAGATAGATAGATAGATAGATAGATAGGGAGAGGGAGAGAGAGAGGGAAGGATAGATAGATAGATAGATAGATAGATAGATAGATAGATAGATAGATAGATAGATAGATAGAGGGAGAGAGGGAGAGAGGGAGAGAGAGGGAAGGATAGATAGATAGATAGATAGATAGATAGATAGATAGATAGATAGATAGATAGATAGATAGATAGAGAGGAGAGAGTGAAGGATAGATAGATAGATAGATAGATAGATAGATAGATAGATAGATAGATAGATAGATAGATAGATAGATAGATAGAGAGAGCTCGGTCATTTTCTATTTGAAAATATTGGACGCTATAGTTGATGTTTTTCCGATCACCAGAATAATATTAGCTCTATTCAGACGAGATTATTTTAATAAAAATATTAACCTCTGATTAAAAACTCCTGCATCTGGACGCCTATCAGTCGCCTTGGTAATGTTCTTGAAAGTTCCATGAACGCGGCTCTCTGCATCACGTTACAGGAGAAGCGTCTCTACACTCCTAATGGCTGGAGCTAACAGCCACATACTGTCTGACCTAATCAGAGCTTCGATGAGCTTCCAGTGACGACGGTGAGGAGACGCAGTGCTGCAGCACACAGCTGCTACAGAAAGACTCCTCCAAGAACCCATTAGTGGAGATCGTCAGAAATACACCGACACGACGAAGTGGACGGAGTAAAATGTCAGAGGTGTTTATGAGGTCTGTGATAAAGAGAATAAAATGATTAGATCGCGTTTGAGTTGCTCTGATTGGTTATTGTTGAGAAGAAACTCCCATTAGACGACATTAAATCCTCAGAATAGTCACTGAGATACACACGATGTACAGGAGGGGATTCTCACAAACCAAATAATGCTTTCAAAACAAGAAAACTTCCATGATATCGATGATCAGGTGAGTGTATCGCAGGTAAGGCGTAAAACAGAAACCACGTCACAGCAGTGCGGGGGGGGGGGGGGGGGGGGGGGGGACGCCCACATTTCTTGCAAACACAAAGCATTCTTTACGTTATATACTCAACTCAGATTTATCTGTTTTTGCAAAAAAATTATAAAAAGATTGTTTTTGGTGTCTGTTTTTGCTGCCAAAGTTGATCAAAAACCTCTAGTTTTGTTTGAATAAAGTTCTGTCAGGGAAATCAGAAGAAAAATGATTCTAAGATTCTAAATGATTTTCTAACGGGAAAAATCGTGATGTCAAAGTGTGACTTTCTTTCTTTCTCTCACTGTGGTATGGGTGTTGGTGGGTTTGAGCCAGATGAGTATGAGGTTTGAGTATTTCAGAAACTGCTGATCTCCTCCTGGGGTTTTAACACACAACAGTCTGTAGAGTTTACACAGAATGGTGCGGAAAACAAAAAACATCATCGAGTGAGTGAGCGACAGTTCTGTGGGTGGAAACAAACGCCTTGTTGATAAGAGAGGGTCAGAGAGCAGGAAATAGACAGATTGGTTCGAGCTTTTTTGCCAGGAAGGATATAGTAACTCATATAATCACTCTTTACAACCGTGGTGAGCAGAAAAGCATCTCAGCATGCAACAGAAAAACAGAAGAACACATTGGGTTCCACTCCTGCAGCCAAGAACAGGGATCTTACAGCCAATAACATGTTCCTATTAAAGTGGCTGCTGAGTGTATAAGGAGCATACTTTCATGGTTGTGTATTATACATTCTGTGAGATCATGGTGTTATGAATAAGGTGTTCAAATCAGGAAAAGATGGCTATCAGTGCACACACACACACACACACACACACTGTTAAAACTGTATGTATGCATATTAGTAGCAGTAATAACAGGAGGACTAAAGAGAGAGGGAAAGAGAGAAGGACGGCCCAGGAGGTCGTGTGTGTGTGTGTGTGTGTGTGTGTGTGTGTGTGTGTGTGTATCAGCAGCCACGCAGAGAGCAGCACAGAGAAACAACAGAGGAGACAGAGAGATTGATAAAGTGTGCGTGTGAGAGAGGGAGAAAGAGAGAGAGAGACTCTCACTGTGGACAGCCTGAGCGGGTGCTGAGCTGTTGGCAGGCAGAGGCTGAGTGCATTTCTGACAGATGCACTCTTTCCCGTTAAACGTCACGCGGTCGCCTGCAGGAAACGGCTGTCTGCCAAAACACAGAGTAAACACAAAGAGAAAGGACAGAGATCAGCACTGGAGAGAGAAAAAGAACAAGAACTATTTCTCGTCAGGTCTCACACACACACACACACACACGCACACACACACACACACGCACACACCCCTCATTAGATTACATTACAGGTATTTAGCAGACGCTCAATAAAAAATAACAGAAATAACCAAATAAAGAAATAGACTGAACAAGAGGAGGTGACATGAGGAGTAAGAGGAGGTGAGGTGAGGAGTAAGAGGAGGTAAGGAGTAAGAGTAAGAGGAGGTGAGGTGTAAGAAGAGGTGAGGTGAGGAGTAAGAGGAAGTGAGGAGAGGAGTAGGTGAGGAGTAAGAGGAGGTGAGCAGAGGAGTAAGAGGAAGTGAGGAGTAAGAGGAGGTGAGTAAGAGCAGGTAAGGAGTAAGAGGAGGTGAGCAGAGGAGTAAGAGGAGGTAAGGAGTAAGAGGAGGTGAGGAGTAAGAGTAAGAGGAGGTGAGGTGTAAGAAGAGGTGAGGTGAGGAGTAAGAGGAATTGAGGAGAGGAGTAGGTGAGGAGTAAGAGTAAGAGGAGGTGAGGTGTAAGAAGAGGTGAGCAGAGGACTAAGAGGAAGTGAGGAGTAAGAGGAGGTGAGGAGAGGAGTAAAAGGAGGTGAGGAGTAAGAGGAGGTGAGGCAAGAAGTAAGAGTAGGTGAGGTGAGGAATAAGAGGAAGTGAGAAGTAAGAGTAGGTGAGGAGAAAGAGTAGGTGAGGAGTAAGAGGAAGTGAGGAGAGAAGTAAGAGTAGGTGAGGAGTAAGAGGAGGTGAGGAGAGGAGTAAGAGGAAGTGAGGAGAGAAGTAAGAGTAGGTGAGGAGTAAGAGGAGGTGAGGCGAGAAGTAAGAGTAGGTGAGGAGTAAGAGGAGGTGAGGAGAGGAGTAAGAGGAGGTGAGGAAAGAAGTAAGAGTAGATGAGGAGTAAGAGTAGGTGAGGAGAAAGAGGAGTGAGGAGAGGAGTAAGAGAAGAAGAGGAGTAAGAGGGAATGAGGAGAGAAGTAAGAGTAGGTGAGGAGTAAGAGGAGTGAGGAGAGGAGTAAGAGGAGTGAGGAGAGAAGTAAGAGGAGGAGAGGAGTAAGAGGGAGGAGAGAAGTAAGAGTAGGTGAGGAGTAAGAGGAGTGAGGAGAGGAGTAAGAGGCGTGAGGAGAGAAGAGTAGGTGAGGAGTAAGAGTAGGTGAGGAGTAAGAGGAGTGAGGAGAGAAGTAAGAGTAGGTGAGGAGTAAGAGGAGTGAGGAGAGGAGTAAGAGGCGTGAGGAGAGAAGAGTAGGTGAGGAGTAAGAGTAGGTGAGGAGTAAGAGGAGGTGAGGCAAGAAGTAAGAGTAAGTGAGAGGAGGTGAGGAGAGAAGTAAGAGTAAGTGAGGAGAGAAGTAAGAGTAGGTGAGGAGAAAGAGTAGGTGAGGAGTAAGAGGAGTGAGGAGAGGAGTAAGAGGAAGTGAGGAGAGAAGTAAGAGTAGGTGAGGAGTAAGAGTAGGTGAGGAGAGGAGTAAGAGGAGGTGAGGCAAGAAGTAAGAGGAGGTGAGGAGGTGAGGGGTGAAGAGAGGAGTAAGAGGAGGAGAGGAGTAAGAGTAGGTAAGAGGAGTAAGAGGAGTGAGGAGAGGAGTAAGAGTAGGTGAGAAGAGGACGTGACATTATATTACATTACAGATATTTATCAGACGCTCTTATCCAGAGTAATGTATAACACACCCAGGGCAGCCTGGGGAGCAGTTGGGGATTCGGTCCAAGGAATTGAACCAGCAACCTTTTGGTCCCAAACCTGCTTCTCTAACCATGAGACCATGGCTCGCCCCCACACGGAGGTCACATTGTCTATGTCTCCATGAACCCTAACACCATTTCCTTAATAATCCCACCGGGAGCGCAGTGGGAATGAACTGATGACATCCAGTCGGAATCTACACGTCCAGCACGTCACACACGCATGTGTCTGAGTCACGACTCACGATCCGTCCACAGTTCAGGTTACACGATAAACTCCATTAAACTCATCCCATCATCGTGAGGTTCCTTCAGTCACAGCGTTTCACACTCAGATAATGTTTTCGCTCAGACAGAAACTCTTCGGTGCTGTTCCGAACTCTCACACACCTCAACGGGTAAAACATCTCGAACCTCGTCAAATTTATCCGCTATTTCATATCACGAGATTACAATAAAGCGAATATATGATTATTAAACCTCTTTGTAGACATTGACATTTAATTGGCTGAGCATTTTGCTAATTGATTAATTGAAATAGGAAACAGATTTAAAGTGAGAAAAATGTCGAGAAATTTAAATAGGTTTAATAAACTTTTTTTTTTATAATCGCATCATAATAAAAGGAAAAGCTAGATCAATTAGACTAGTTTTGAGATTTTCATGTTAAGAGGATATTTTTTGTAGCATCTCGTCGCTATGGAAACGCTGACACAAAGCCTCACGCCAGTGTCCTGAATAACGTCTTTACAGAGCAAATGGAGGAGATCTGCATGTCCCGAGAAATTTTAAAAAAATATCTACTTCCAGGTAATGTAGTGCACACACACACACACATTCTCTCTCCTCACTGTTACCGAACTGCCGCTTACTCATAGTCTAACGCGAAGTATTGGCACCTGCTGCAGCATTCCTTGGACGAATTTAGCTGGTGGAAATGTCAGCCAGTGCAGCAGTGAATGGACGCTCTGTGTCTCTCAGGACGGCGCTGGCATCAGAGTGCGCTTCAGCAGAAAGAGGACACCATTTACCACTTCGTTCATTTACCTTCAGACCTATTTCACTTAGCCAAATACTCAAGGATCTCCAAACACCTTCACATCCTGCACTTGTGATATGTAACAGTTATTCCACAAAATCAAGTCGTACATGAGCTGAGAGCCGACGAGGCGCGTAGCACAGAGATTGAGTGGAATAACTGTTTTATTCGATCCACATTCACTGGATTTTGAGAAACAGAGCATTTTTATTGTTATTTTTTGCAAATTCAATCAATAAAAACTCGATACAAAACGTCCAACAAAATCATTTCCGCTTAGAATGTAAACAAACCGGTGAAATGACAGGAGCAATTTGTGAAAAATGCGATAATAATAATTCTTGAAAAATTAAACAAAAGATACGTTCTTAGCATCAAATACTTTGCTGCTTTTTTGTGTATCTTTTAGGATTTTGTTTTCGACTAGAGTTTTTATTTCGTCCTCAGTTGGTTCAGCAACATGCTCCGCCGTTTTTTGTTTTGTTTTTCTCTACTCACGGTATATGAGCTGATAGCCTAGTAGTAGAGTAGCCAATCAGAGCGCACGATTGCTCATATCCAGTGAATGTAGATAGAATAAAACGATATTATCGCCCTTACACGATGTCCAGTCATGTTTATTGCTGATTTGTACACGGCTTTGTCGAATACTCGATTCTCATTGGTCAACTCCTGTCCATTCCTGAAAAGCAGATTGCTGCTACAAATTACAGAGTGTCGCTATGGAGACAGGTCCGGGACCACATCCAATCATAACTGCTTTAATAAAAAAAAAAGTTACTCTGTCAGAAAAAACACCATGGAAGATTTTTCTAATATTAATTTTAATGTGAGTGATGACGCTACAGTCGGAGGAAAATGTTTGTACACCCTTTGGAATTTTTTACATTTCTGCCTAAATTGGTCATAAAACATCATCTGAACTCTCCAGCAATCTTAAGAATGAACAAACAGTGTCTGCTTGAACTAAAACCACCCAAACATTTGCGTTTTATCATATTTTTATTGACCATAAGATGGAATTATTCACAGGATAGGGAGGCATAAGTAAGTACACCCTTTGATTTAGTAGCTGGTTGACCCTCCTCTGGCTGCAATAACTTCAAACAGACGTTTCCTGTAGTTGCAGACTAGACAGGCACAACGATCAGAAGAAATCTTGCACCATTCCTCTTTGCAAAACTGTTGCAATTCAGCAAGATTCCTGGGATGCCTGGAATGAATGGCTTTCTTGAGGTCATGCCACAGCATCTCGATTGGATTGAGGTCGGGACTTTGACTGGGCCATTCCAGAACGTGAATTTTGTTCTTCTGAAACCATTCTAATGTCGACCTGCTTCTGTGTTTAGGGTCATTGTCCTGTTGCAGGACCCATCCTCTCTTGAGTTTCAACTTTTTGACAGATTGCCTCAGGTTTTTCTGCAAAATATCTTGATATAATTGAGAATTCATTTTCCCATTGATTATAGCCAGTTGTCCAGGCCCAGAGGCAGCAAAGCACCCCCACACCATGATGCTACCGCCATCATACTTGACAGTGGGGATGAGGTTTTGCTGATGGTGTGCTGTACCGACTTTCCTCCACACATGATGTGGTGTGTTACCCCCAAACAATTCAACTTTGGTTTCATCAGACCACAATATGTTTTTCCAATGGCGCTGAGGAGCATCCAAATGCTTTTTCGTGAACTCCAAACGAGCAGAAATGTTCTTTCTGGACAGCAGTGGCTTCCTCCGTGGCCTTCTCCCATGAATCCCATTCTTGTTCAGTGTCTTTCTTATAGTAGATGTGTCCACAAAGATGTCTGCATGTTTCAGTGATTTCCTCAAGTCTTCAGCGGACACTCTTGGATTCTTTTTTACCTCATTGATGATGACTCGCAGTGCCTTTGGAGTGATCTTCGCAGGGCAGCCACTCCTTGGCAGAGTAATAACCGTTCCAAATTGTCTCCATTTATACACAATTTTTCTAATTGTAGACACATGAACACCAAGGGTCTTAGAGATGGTTTTGTAACCCTTTTTAGCTTTATACAAATCAATTATTTTGTGTCTTAAGTCTTCAGACAGCTCCTTTGAGCGAGGCATGATGCACAGAACATGCCTCTCATCAAAACACACCTTTTAACTGGTTTTCCAGTGGGGTGGGTAGCTTATGACACACCTCA
This sequence comes from Neoarius graeffei, assembly GCF_027579695.1. Lineage (NCBI taxonomy): Eukaryota > Metazoa > Chordata > Actinopteri > Siluriformes > Ariidae > Neoarius > Neoarius graeffei. Next base: position 5,629,854 of record NC_083582.1, on the reverse strand, counting down.
GTGATTGGACATCAGGTTGGCTCACACCTGAGTCAAATTGTTTAATCATCTAATTAGTCTAATTAGCTCTTGGATGAGCCTTAGCTAAGGGTGTACTTACTTATGCCTCCCTATCCTGTCAATATTTCCATCTTATGGCCAATAAAAATATGATAACATGTAATTGTTTGAGTGGTTTTAGTTCAAGCAGACACTGTTTGTTCATTCTTAAAATTGCTGGAGAGTTCAGGCGCTGTTTTATGACCAATTTAGGCAGAAATGTAAAAAATTCCAAAGGGTGTACAAACATTTTCCTCCGACTGTAAGTAAGCTAATCTTAAGATGGCAATAGAGTTTACGCTGCTGTAGGGGGGCTGCCATGCCGTAGCCATAGTACCCACAATTCCCTGCTTCACTTTATGGCCCATCTTCTCCCCTTTCACTGTTACAGCATTGAACACACCAATCCATGTACTCCATGCCATGTTCTATCTCCGCCCATTCTTCTGACTCCCTGTAATGGTATTGGATACAGAGATGATACCGGATACCAAATACAGTGACGTCACGACTGTACTTTAAAACCCGCGGCGGAATCAAAAGTCTTTCTCTCTGGCAGTGGATCCCCACGCGTGAAACAGACGTCGTTGCATCTGTGCTACAGAAGAACAAAGGACAAAGAACGAGCTATTGATACCGGACCTTTAGCCAAAGTTCAATGTACAGTGGGGCAAAAAAGTATTTAGTCAGTCACCAATTGTGCAAGTTCTCCCACTTAAAAAGATGAGAGAGGCCTGTAATTTTCATCATAGGTACACTTCAACTATGAGAGACAAAATCCAGAAAATCATATTGTCTGATTTTTAAAGAATTTATTTGCAAATTATGGTGGAAAATAAGTATTTGGTCAATAACAAAAGTTCATCTCAGTACTTTGTTATATACCCTTTGTTGGCAATGACAGAGGTCAAACGTTTTCTGTAAGTCTTCACAAGGTTTTCACACACTGTTGCTGGTATTTTGGCCCATTCCTCCATGCAGATCTCCTCTAGAGCAGTGATGTTTTGGGGCTGTCGCTGGGCAACACGGACTTTCAACTCCCTCCAAAGATTTTCTATGGGGTTGAGATCTGGAGACTGGCTATGACATATGACACTACTGACCATATGACATTCTCCCAATCCTCTTCTGGATCATCCAAATGCTCTCTAGCAAACTTCAGACGGGCCTGGACATGTACTGGCTTAAGCAGGGGGACACGTCTGGCGCTGCAGGATTTGAGTCCCTGGCGGTGTAGTGTGTTACTGATGGTAGCCTTTGTTACTTTGGTCCCAGCTCTCTGCAGGTCATTCACTAGGTCCCCCCGTGTGGTTCTGGGATTTTTGCTCACCGTTCTTGTGATCATTTTGACCCCACGGGGTGAGATCTTGCGTGGAGCCCCAGATCGAGGGAGATTATCAGTGGTCTTGTATGTCTTCCATTTTCTAATAATTGCTCCCACAGTTGATTTCTTCACACCAACCTGCTTACCTATTGCAGATTCAGTCTTCCCAGCCTGGTGCAGGTCTACAATTTTGTTTCTGGTGTCCTTTGACAGCTCTTTGGTCTTGGCCATAGTGGAGTTTGGAGTGTGACTGTTTGAGGTTGTGGACAGGTGTCTTTTATACTGATAATGAGTTCAAACAGGTGCCATTAATACAGGTAACGAGTGGAGGACAGAGGAGCCTCTTAAAGAAGAAGTTACAGGTCTGTGAGAGCCAAAAATCTTGCTTGTTTGTAGGTGACCAAATACTTATTTTACCGAGGAATTTACCAATTAATTCATTAAAAATCCTACAATGTCATTTCCTGGATTCTTTCCCCCCATTCTGTCTCTCATAGTTGAAGTGTACCTATGATGAAAATTACAGGCCTCTCTCATCTTTTTAAGTGGGAGAACTTGCACAATTGGTGGCTGACTAAATACTTTTTTGCCCCAATGTATTTGATCCTTGCATAGTTGCAATAATAACTAAACCGGTTAGTTACTGCAGCCCACGCAATATTTTAAAGAGAAAAGGCGACCGGATCCCTTTTCCCTTTTGCAACGTCGACGAACTACAAGCAAGATTCCTTCAAGATCATCGGACGACCGACGGGACACCGAAGATCTTCAGCTGACAAGCTGTAAATGCAAAAGGAACAGAACTGTTTTCTTCCTGGGCCTGCGCATCGCGCTGTCTTCGGATAACAGATGGCGCACTTTCAGTCGCCAAGCAAGAGCGATCTCAAGTAAGGCTGGCATCTGTTCAATTGTTAGTCTTAGTTGTGGCTAGTTAATGTGAAAAGTGTTTATTTGAATTCATTCATGGTTTAAATGTACGCATTTTGATTCACATGAAAATCGATCTTAGACCACGTGTTGTTTGATTTGCTTTGTTTACTATCTGTATTTAGTTAGATTGTGCATGCGTTTTCTCTCTCTCTCTCTCTCTCTCTCTCTCTCTCTCTCTCTTTTTAACTCCCTCCGTCGCACTAAACCCCTCAACATTGGGATTTCAGGAGTAGCTAAGGGTTGGGTAGAAGTTTGGGTTTAAGGCCTACCTGGGACTAGTTTTAAGCTACAGATCCCTTTGTTACTCTCTTGCGCACGCCGCCTCGTTCCCTCACTCCCCTCCTTCTCGTTAGTGCGCAGCTGCGCACACACACCTACACTCTCACACACATACTCACACACAAACACGTGATTTCCCTCTCATATTTTAACATCCACTCGCCCCTACACTAAACACTTGCATATGGCCCATTACTTCTGATCACCATTAGTGCCTTGGTTATCATCATATTCACTGCTGATTTCTTACTCTGTTGACTGCTGGTTATTCTTCTACTTACTACTGACTATTGCTTTATACACTACTGATTATTACTTGTATACATTGTATCACCATTTATATTGAATTATTCCTTGGCTGCTATTGTTGCTATATCTGATCAGGATTAGTTCACTAATTCATGTCAGCTATTTCAATAAATGGTATCTTTGGAATAAACTGCGTCCTGTTTACTGCTACAACACCCACTGAGTGCCAACCTCTGCCAAAAAAAAAAAGTATTCTAATTGCCTTCGCCATTTGGTGGTTATATGAATGTTATAGATCTGGAGTAAACGTATTACATTAGAGCTACAATACTCACTAAAACTATAGCAGCATCACCACTAAGTTATTCCAGTGATTTTAATAGTTTAGCTATAAACTTGAATTATATGAATGATTAATGAATTTATGAGACTGATTCCTTTTTACATGAGACTGATTCGATAAGCCTGTTGCACCTACACTGCTGTGGATGCAGATCCATCCGTCGACTCGAACAGACTATTTTCTTTTTGTTTTTAGTGGAAATATTTTTAAATCAATATTTTGTGTCAAATGAATAATTTCTTTAGTAAGTTGCTGCATAATAATCCAATAAAATACAGCGAGGTGGTTGTTACTGTGAAACTCCTTCAGGGTGATTCATCAGCCGGCTCGCTGTACATTATGCCTTATTTAGATTAGATTAGCTGACCTGTTAAACTTTATGCATTTTTTCGAGCAGTTTTGCAAAAACATCACAGTGCGATAGTTCGAGTCTGAGTTGTCGCTCAGAAATCCGCTGCAGAGCAGGTTCTCTTTCCTCTCCAATAAAACAACAAGTCAATCGACATGTGAATCCGGAAAGATCCGCTCAGGTGTTCTGAACTTTCCGATATCAAGCAAATGCCGCAAAATGGCAAAATGTAAGTGCAGACAGTGTGTGTGTGTCTTACTTGCAGATGGCACACACGAAGCATCGTGGATGGTAGGTCTTGCCGAGCGCGGACACCACCTCACCCTCGATGAACTGCTCGCAGCTGAAACAGCGTGTGCCGTAGAGACGCTGGTAGTCGAGAGTGCAGATGTACTCGCCCTGCCGCACGAAGAAGCCTCCCTGAGCCAGGTCACAGCCACACACTGCAGAGACATGGGACACACAGGATACACACACACGTCAGCAGGGTTCGAGCAGAGTCTCCAGGACGGACAATCAATCTCAACAATAAAATCATCAGTTTGACATAAAAATCCAAACACATGATTGGCTGACTGTCATCTGGTCATTAACCTGCTGAATCTCATTTACATATTAAATATCCAGGTGATAAAAACATTTTCTTTTCTTTATATTAGGTTTTAGTTTATCTATCTGAGATGCCAGGAGAGCCGACGTCCCCCCTTCTGCACTCACCACCTTCTACAGGGGTGCCACTGAGAGCATCCTCACCAGCAGTCTCTCAGTCTGGTACGGCAGCTGCCCTGTTGCTGACCAGAAGGCCCTACAGAGGGTGGTGAGGACAGCAGAGAAGATCACTAGATCAGCCCAACCATCCATCCAGGACCTATACTCATCCCGCTGCCGCAAAAGAGCCATCAACATCATCAAAGACCCCACCCACCCTGCACACGAACTGTTTACCCTCCTACCATCTGGCACGCTCTACAGCAGCATGCGCTGCAGAACTACCAGACTCAGCAACAGCTTTTTCCCACAGGCCATCAGACTGCTCAACTCCCTCATGAAAACTCCAAGAACATAACCCCCCCACACACACACACACAAAAGACCAGCAAACTGTCAAACAGTAAACTCTGTCTACACAATGCTCTTTATATGCACATATGCCAATATTCTTTTTTGCACAAGAACATACAAGTTTACAATACTTATTTATCTCCATGCTGCTATTCTGCACTTTACCATACTGCACTTTGTACTATTGTACCCTTGTACTATTGCACCAGAGGCGAAGTGGCCAAGTGGTTAGAGCGCTTGACCACTAAGTGAACGGTCCTCGGTTCGAGCCTCACCTCGGACAGTGATCTGGGGCTCGCCTCCTGTCCACCCAGCAGTGAATGGGGACCTGGTGGAAACACTGGGGAAGTTAAAGGCGGCGAGGAAAGGAACTGGCTACCCTACCTCACCATGCCGACGGCCTAGACAGAGTGTGCTCTCTAACAGGCACTCCCCAACGTACGTACGAAAAAACGTACATGGGACTCTTTGACTCTTTTGACTATTGCACCCCAGTAACAGACCTCAAACTGACTACATTTCTGGATCACGGTGAATATTCTGGGAACTGTATGCCCACTGTCTGTCTATATGTTGTGTTAATTTGCTTATCTGTTGATGTCTGTGTGCACTTTTATGTTTAGTTGTGTGTCAAATTTTTAATACTGCACATTTGGAGTTTGGGGAAACGCAATTTCAATCCTCTGTGTAATTCTGTTACGTGGTCTGATTGACAATAAAGTTCACTTTGACTTTGAGTTTGATGAACCTGACGTTTCACTTCCCGCTCTGCTGCCATCTGATTGGCTGGAGTAACGTGGGTGTTAGTGTAACGTCATACTGCGATCTGACTGGACCACAGACGCAAATTAGCTTTCTAGCTAACTCTGGTACTAGCGATGTCTTGTACATGGTCCCTGTCAAATAAGCTAATAAGCTAATTGGCTGAAGCAGACCCGCTGGGATAAAAAGATATATGTATGTACTGAGCTGCACGAGTCGATGTGAAAAATGTTTCAGAACGATTTACAAACAAATAAACGACAGAACGAGTGAAAGTGTGTGTTTCAGAACCAAAAACTGACCGTGATAAATATCTGTGTCTCTCGGTTCATGTGTGTATTTGTGAACAGCGAACACTATTTATGGATCTCAGTCTATTTTTGTAGAACTGGTGTTATTTAGTTATAAGTTATTCAACAAAAATATACGCCCATAGTCTGTCCAGCCATCATTCATCCATCCATCGTCCATCCATCCTCCATCATTCATCCATCCATCACCCATCCTCCATCATTCATCCATCATCCATCCATCCATCACCCATCCTCCATCATTCATCCATCCATCACCCATCCTCCATCATTCATCCATCCATCATCCATCCATCATTCATCCATCCTCCATCATTCATCCATCTGATCTTCAGTTCCTGGTTTGTCCTGTTCAGGGTTGTGGTGAGTTTCAGGTGTTTAATAAAGAATAAGATCAAAGAATATCATCAGATTTTAGAAAGAGTCCTGAATGAAGAGTGTTTAATTAAAGCTCTCTCTCTCTCACTTCTGCTCTCTCTCTTGCTCTCCTTCTGCCTCTCTCTCTCTCTCTCTCCCTCACTCTGCCTCTCTCTCTCTTGCTCTCTCTGCTCCTCTCTCTTCCTCTCTTTCTCTCTCGCTCTGCTGCTCTCTCTTGCGCTCCTTCTGCCTCTCTGCCCCTCTCTCTCTCTCGCTCTGTCTCTCTCTCTCTCGCTCTCTCTCCCCCCAAAAACAGGAACCACAGCAACTACACAATCGAAGCCCAGTGCAATGACATCATCCTCAGAGGAGATCAGTTTTCCGTCCTCACTGAGCTCCTGATCTTTACACATCGCATGAAACTTCAATTAAAGAACATTAATCAAGGACATTAATATAAACACACTGCTGCTGTCATCGAAACTTCATCAACACCTGACCAATTCAGACCAATCAGAATCCAGTACCACTGTGATACACACACGCACACTTTTCCTGATGGCTCCCACGTACCCTGCTACACACTCCCACACGGCCCAGGTCCTAATAAACACACACACACAATACCAGAGGAATGTTCTTCAGGAAGTGACAGGCGTGTTTTCCACTGCGCTCCAGCTGCAGGCGTGTGATAGGAAGCAGTATGGAACATTAGACACATCGAGAGACACATCCGGGAGTACGGAGTCCTGAAGCACAATGTCTGAATCAGGTCCAAACCGTGATAACACTCGGCCCTCACCCTCAAGAACGAACACACACACACACACACACACACGGAGTAAAATCCACCTTATACTAGGCACAGGTACTCAGACACACAACTTATACATTTCATCTTACTTTTAGAAAAAAGCGAAGTCATATTTACATTATTCGCTCCTCACGTCTCCTATAAAGACCTTCATACAAAAAAACAAAAAACAAAACAGAAATAACACTTTCTGATCAGTCGGATTCAAGAATTCAACCATGCTATGGTGTAAATAATAATAATAATAATAGCGAGACTGTCAAAGACAGCATAGCTCACTCCGGCCCCGTCTAGTCCAGAAGGAACGATCTAAAGTGAGCCACCTTGTGCTATAAATGTTGTGAGCTACTGTATATACACTATATACAGGTTATATATAGAAGCGATATCCACCCTAGGAATACCGACCTATTTACCAGAAAGAATCCAAAATGGTGAGGAACTGACCGAGAAGAAGTGATTTTTGTTGAACTGCTCATTAAAGCTTAATTAGTCCATAACTTCATTAATAATTGTAATGAAGCAAATCTGGGTAGAAGTTCTATGCACCCTTCATGCCAGAAAGAATCAAAATCGGTGAAGAATTGAAGGAGAAGAAGCGATTTGTTTGGAAACTGGTTGTTAGGGATTAATTACTCCATATCTTCATTATTAATTTCAATTATGCAAATTTGGGTAGAAGTTATACAGTATGCACCCCAGGCAGACCCACCTTCCTGCCAAAGAGAATAGAAATCGGTGAAAAACTGAGAGAGAAGAAACGATTTTTGTGACATGTGGGCGACGATGGACAACACATGATGGCAAAACAAAATGCCATCACCTGTCGGCTGGCTGAGATAATAATAATAATAATAATAATAATAATAATAATCTCTCCATGTTGTTTTTCAGAAAGAACAGAAAGACCGAGGTGTTTTTTTTTTCTACAGTCTGACACTATAAACCAGTGTTTACTCCACATGACCTAAACATTAACCGCAAAGCTACAGGAAGTGAAACCCTGTCCCTTTCCAACATCTCGTGTTTCCCCAAATGGAATAATTCAATCCACTCTTGGACAAAGTCGATGTGTATCGAAAATAAAACGTGGGAGATTCCGCGATCTACTGTATTACAGCTGAACTCAGAGTTTCGAAGTGATCTGAAGGCAGGTGGATGTTCAGGACCGTCCCTCTGATCCGCTACAGACGCATGAGGATGGGAGGAGTCGGGTGGAAAACGGAAAAAGATCGGATTTAGGATCAGCGAGGAGGAGGAGGAGGAGATTGGAAAACAGGAACAGCGAGGAAAGAACGGAAGTCAGAGACTCCAGATCCAGTCTAGAAGCTCTCTGGAAACTGAAGTGTGTAAGACCAGCAGGTGTGTCGTGCACTTCCTGTTCACACAAAGATTCCGGTTCTTTATTCACACCGTCGGCTCTCTGCAGCGATACAGCACACCTGCCATCGCGTCTCTGCAGCGATCAATCTTCAGTGCGACCTCAAACTGACAAACTCGAACACCGTGATCCTGCCTGATGCACCGCCGTGAGGTTGCGGCTCGTGCTTGGCTCGCAGTGACAGATTTGACTCCGACACCGGCGTCGACTCGGCTATCGTGTTCCAGCAGAATCCTCTGGCATTCGGCTCGATGACAAAAGTGAGAATACTAAATGCTGAATCACACGCGCGCGCGCGCACACACACTCTCTGATGTGTTTTGGTGGAGCTGCCATTACACAGAGATGTGAATTCTCCTGCTCTTAGAGCACGCGCAATTAAAAATCCTACCTTACCTTAACGGCGTAATTTTATCAGTGTGTGATCTGCAGCAGGAAATTAATCAACACCTTCTGACCAATCAGCTTTGAGAATTCATCAGCACTGTGACTGACAGTAAAATCATTTAAAACTTGTTATAAAGACAAGCGACTCAAAGGTACCTTCGCAGGAGTTGCCATAGTAAAGCTGACACTAAAAGACGCTCCTCACGTGTGCGTTAACTTTTTAGTTTTTTTCCCCCGTGTTACGTGCAGCTCGCAGTACGAGGAGACACGTAAACAGCGTCATGTGTTCCCTTTCAGGAATTCTGCTGTCACGTTAGGTGAAAGGTCAGATGTTTCCCATGGTGCAGTAAGAGGAGTGTGAGCGTACTCTGGCACAGAGAGGCGTGGGTACGGTTACACAGCTCTGAAGAGGAGCTCGGCCACGCCCTGCACGCTCACAAATACCAGCGCCGGGTTACATTCAGTCCTCAGAAACACACTGGTGTGAGCAACTCAGATGACACACACAGCGAAAGCTCTGTGTGATTCCAGGGGGGTAAGAGTCAAACACAGTGCGGTGACCCCGCCCCTCCGTCCTTCACACGACACTCCCACATGCCACACCCCAATGAACAGAAAACTGATCATGTACAGATAAGACGAGTTACATCACTGCGTTACTGCGAAACGTTTTCTTCACTACATTTACCGTAATAACACAAACTCCATTCTCTTTACCTGCAGCACAGAGGCACTGATTCTGAACCGGTCCAAACCGACAGAGGATCAAATTCTGAACTGGTCCAAACTGACAGAGGATCTGATACTGAACCGGTCCAAACCGACAGTGTGTCTGATTCTGGATTCTGAACCGGTCCAAACCGACAGTGTGTCTGATTCTGAACCAATCCAAACTGACAGAAGATCCAATTCTGAACCGGTCCAAACTGACAGTGTGTCTGATTCTGGATTCTGAACCGGTCCAAACCGACAGTGTGTCTGATTCTGAACCGGTCCAAACTGACAGAGGATCCGATTCTGAACCGGTCCAAACTGACAGAGGATCCGATTCTGAACCGGTCCAAACTGACAGAGGATCCAATTCTGAACCGGTCCAAACCGACAGCGGATCCGATTCTGAACCGGTGCAAACCGACAGCGTGTCTGATTCTGGATTCTGAACCAGTCCAAACCGACAGCGTGTCTGATTCTGGATTCTGAACCAGTCCAAACCGACAGTGTGTCTGATTCTGAACCGGTCCAAACTGACAGAGGATCCGATTCTGAACCGGTCCAAACTGACAGAGGATCCGATTCTGAATCAGTCCAAACTGACAGTGTGTCTGATTCTGAACCGGTCCAAACTAAAAGAGGCACTGATACTGAGTTTATGCAAAGAGTTAACTATCGTATATCTGTCCTGGAGACAGACAGACAGACAGCATTAGGAGTGTGAATGTTAGTATCCCTGTATCTTTCTCCTGAATCAGACACTATCAGTTTTTAGCTTTAAACTTCTCCGTGATCTCACACCCTGATGATCAAATTCACCAGACACGAGTCAGAGACGCTCCGATCAGTGAACCGATAAATAATACATCATCCAAGATCACCAGGACCTGGCACAGGACTGAGGAGCTCCTGCTGACCAGGTCACCTTCGGAGAGAGAGAGAGAGAAAGAGAGACAGAGACAGACAGACAGAGAGATAGACAGAGAGAGAGAGAGAGAGAGAGACAGACAGACAGACAGACAGACAGACAGACAGAGGGACAGAGAGAGAGAGCATGAGACAGAGAGAGAGAGGCAGAGCAAGAGAGACAGAGTGTGAGATAGAGAGAGAGATAGACAGTGTGAGAGAGAGGGAGAGAGCGAGAGTGTGAGACAGAGAGAGAAACAGAGTGTGAGAAAGAGAGAGAGAGAGAGAGAGAGAGAGAGAGAGAGCACGAGCGAGAGAGAGAGAGGGTGGAGACCTGATTGCTCTTATTCTGTCCTGTGTAGATTAGCCAGAGTCTGATATAAACACGTACTGATCCAATCACTACATTAAGATCCTGATCTGCGACATTACACTTTCAAAAGACAGAAAAGCAAATGAATTAAATTGAATTAAAATTTTAATTAAATTAAAAAGTGTGATTAAAGGAAAGAGGATGGAACACAATGGTAATAATGCCTTAATTATCTCATCTTATTATCTCTAGCCGCTTTATCCTGTTCTACAGGGTCGCAGGTGAGCTGGAGCCTATCCCAGCTGACTACGGGCGAAAGGCGGGGTACACCCTGGACAAGTCGCCAGGTCATCACAGGGCTGACACATAGACACAGACAACCATTCACACTCACATTCACACCTACGCTCAATTTAGAGCCACCAGTTAACCTAACCTGCATGTCTTTGGACTGTGGGGGAAACCGGAGCACCCGGAGGAAACCCACGCGGACACGGGGAGAACATGCAAACTCCACACAGAAAGGCCCTCGCCGGCCATGGGGCTCGAACCCGGACCTTCTTGCTGTGAGGCGACAGCGCTAACCACTACACCACCATGCCACTCTGCCCATAATAATAATAATAGTAGGGGTGGTTAGCATTGCCACCTCACAGCAAGAAGGTCCGGGTTCGAGCCCCGTGGCCGGCGAGTGCCTTTCTGTGTGGAGTTTGCATGTTCTCCCCGTGTCCGCGTGGGTTTCCTCCGGGTGCTCCGGTTTCCCCCACAGTCCAAAGACATGCAGGTTAGGTTAACTGGTGACTCTAAATTGACCGTAGGTGTGAATGTGAGTGTGAATGGTTGTTTGTCTCTGCGTTGCAATGCGATGATCTGGTGACTTGTCCAGGGTGAACCCCGCCTGTCACCCAGTGTCAGCTGGGATAGGCTCCAGCCCGCCCGCGACCCTGCACAGAATAAGAGATGGATGGATGGATGGATGGATGGATGGATATTGTCTGGCTTTTCTTCATGGTCTATCAGATATATTCCATTCAGCTACTCGTCTTGGACTCGTTCAGTATCATGCTCACTGAATGGAATATATCTGATAGACCATGAAAAAAGCCAGACAATATTATTTAATTACAGTTGGAGACAGTCCTGGGCGTCTTATGGGATTATTTTCTGCTATAAAGTCAGTGTACTGTATGCGGCGATTGTGTAAAAGCACACTGATAAAATTTCATTTCAGAGAATGAACACAGTCCAGAAATAGCGATCCACAAAACAAGGAAATCGACTGACACCAATTTGGCGTCTCGACTCCAAAAGGACAAACGGAAAGGTTTTCAGGGGAATGCACTCTCGCTAATGCGCTGAAGGAGAGAGGGTCAGGACATGCACTTTGGGGAAAGAACAGTGAAATACAATCCGCTCTCAGCCTGCTATCTCTCTCTCTCTCTCTCTCTCTCTCATGCCATCACACTAATGTACGCTACAAATCAGGCCGAGGCTTGTGAGTCTGATCTGACATTTAAAGACCCAACATTCCTGTGAGCTCACATGCACACTCCGCTCAGTGTCGTGTTTTCAGGAGAAGGAAAAGCCAATCACTTGTGCAAAAGAGTGAAAAGTACAGAGAGAGTTTTTATTCTTCAGCTTTGGCCCTTGTTCCCCCATCGGGTCATCTGCCAGTTTCTACCGCCAGATAACTCCGCCTATCATACAACAGTGATCAATCCGAGGAGGGGAGGGAGAGGGGGCGGGCTATCATGTGCTTCCTCTAATAAATGTGAAGCCAACCTCAAAATCTTTTTTTTTTTCCCTCTATACCGCTACTCACACATCACTGTCACAGGAATGCGCTTTCTGCCCTCTTCCACATACAGTGCCTTGCAAAAGTATTCATACCCCTTGAACTTTTTCACATTTTTCCACCTTACAACCACGAACTTAAAAGTTTTTTTTTTTATTGAGATTTTATGTGATAGACCAACACAGAGTAGCACAGAATTGTGAACTGAAAAGAAATTCAAAATTTTAAACAAATAAAAATGTGGTGTGCATTAGTATTCAGCCCCCTGTACTCTGATACCTCTAAATACAATCCAGTGCAATCAATTGCCTTCAGAAGTCGTCTAATTAGTTAATAGAGTCCTACTGTGTGTAATTTACTCTCAGCGTAAATACACTTGTTCTGTGAAGGCCTCAGTGGTTTGTTAGAGAACACTGAAGAACAAACAGCATCATGAAGACCAAAGAACTCACCAGACAGGTCAGGGATAAAGTTCTGGAGAAGTTTAAAGCAGGGTTAGGTTATAAAAAAATATCCCAAGCTCTGAACATCTCAAGAAGCACTGTTCAATCCATCATTCAAAAATGGAAAAAGTATGGCACAACTGCAAACCTACCAAGAGATGGCCGTCCACCTAAACTGACAGAGCGAGCAAGGAGAGCACTGGTCAGAGAAGCAGCCAAGAGGCCCATGATCACTCTGGAGGAGCTGCAGAAATCCACAGCTCAGGTGGGAGAATCTGTGCACAGGACAACTATAAGTCGTACACTCCACAAATCTGGCCTTTTTGGAAGAGTGGCAAGAAGAAAGCCATTGTTGAAAGACAGGCATAAGAAGCCATGTAGGGGACACAGCAAACATGTGGGAGAAGGTGCTTTGGTCAGATGAGACCAAAGTTGAACTCTTTGGCCTAAATGCAAAGCGCTATGTGTGGCGGAAAACTAACACTGCTCATCACCCTGCACACACCATCCCCACTGTGAAACATGGTGGTGGCAGCATCATGCTGTGGGGATGCTTTTCTTCAGCAGGGACAGGGAAGCTGGCCAGAGTTGATGGGAAGATGGATGGAGCTAAATACAGGGCAATCCTGGAAGAAAACCTGGAGTCGAACCAGCAACCACTCGACGATTGAACGAAACACTTTTCTGCCACGCCCCTCATGCCCCTCCTCTGATCCCTGTGTGTTTGTCTCTCCTGTGTTTTACTCGTGCTCCTCAATCCTTCATCACCCGTCATCCTGTTTATCTTTATCAAGATTGAACATGTTTTTCAGCTCGTTATCCTGTAACAGAGCCTGGATTGAGTACAGGATGAGCTCGCATACTGACACCGGACTTCTGAGTGCGAGAGGACATGAACAGAAATGAGCTTATGGTTAAAAATGGAATTCAGAACTTTTCTTTGTTCAGCTTTCACACTGTGACAATACGACAACATTCAAACAATTCGAAGCTTTCAAACAGAGGATACGCTTTAATATCACAGCACGTCTGAATCCTTGAATCTGATTGGTCAGGAGGTGTTGATTATCGGCTCTAACGAGCGTAGCTGTAGAGAGATCACAGGTTTAGATTAACGTGCTCGTTCAGATACGTTATTGTTTCTATGGTAACAGCTCATTCACAGGGACTCGTCCAGCAGACCCCTCGCATGAGCGGATTAAAATCGTACGCAGTCGTTGCTATGGCGACGAGACGTTCATGTAAGAAAGAGTCTACAAAACTTTACATTTTCCGACATCTTCAGGACTGAGGAGTTTACACATTTCTGCAGTTTATCAGTAACATGACAAGCTACGTTTTTATCTTATTAACTTCGAGAGAGAGGGGAGAGAGAGAGAAGACAGGTTGATGAGGGAATGACTGTTTATAGCTGCTATAACGTCAGCGAGAGCAGAAACAAACTCGTTTTGTGGCGGCTCAACAACATTTATTATGTTTCTTATTTATTTTACAACAAAAATCATAATTTAACTGCATATGTTAATATGCTGAATGTCTTTCTTTCTTCTTTTCTCCACCTTCCCCTTGTTTTATTAAAGGCTGAACCTAACAACAAAAAACCTTTTAATAGCACTGAGTTGCAGGATGAGAAGCTGATCAATGAGATCAGATTACTTTATAATATTTAAATTCAGTGAAAAAGTCTAACGAGGAAGAATTTCTATTAAAAACAGCCAAGTTTGGTCTCAATATTTAATTTGAATAAAATATTTAATTTATTTCAATACTGTCTCATAATTTACGGCAGACATTACAGTCGAGCTGCGACAGATCTTATACTCCGCATCGTTACTGGAACAATAACCACAAAATACTGTTGATTTGGGGGGGGAAAAAACAAGAAGGATTTCAATCCGATCCTGGAATAAACAAAGTTTTGGAATTGGATCTGGAAAAGGTTTTTGTTGGATCTGGAAATGTTCATATGATTGTAGTTTGTGAGGATTTTATTATATTTATTATTGATACATCATTATATTAATTTCACTTGCCATGTAACTCGAGCATCTCGTGTTCAAGCTCTGTCTTTATTCCTGTTTTTAAGTGAAGTACCTCCAAAAATATCTCATCTCATTATCTGTAGCCGCTTTATCCTGTTCTACAGGGTCGCAGGCAAGCTGGAGCCTATCCCAGCTGACTACGGGTGAAAGGCGGGGTACACCCTGGACAAGTCGCCAGGTCATCACAGGGCTGACACATAGACACAGACAACCATTCACACTCACATTCACACCTACACTCAATTTAGAGTCACCAGTTAACCTAACCTGCATGTCTTTGGACTGTGGGGGAAACCGGAGCACCCGGAGGAAACCCACGCGGACACGGGGAGAACATGCAAACTCCGCACAGAAAGGCCCTCGCCGGCCACGGGGCTCGAACCCGGACCTTCTTGCTGTGAGGCGACAGCACTAACCACTACACCACCGTGCCGCCCCCAAAAATATTGGGGAAAAAAAAATTTTTAAGCTCAGTAGGCTTTAAAGAAAGTAACACCAGATGGGTATCAGCCGATACTCAAGATTTCACTCTCCGAATCATCATCATAAAACATGGCACTGTGCCAACTTTACTGATCCTGTTTACAAAAACAGTCTGATGATCATTACTATGAAAATATCCTGATTAATATCTGAAGAAGAACGATGTTCATCAGAAATAAACAGAAAGCTGAGACTTTCCCCTTAAAACTCAATGTTCTTCTGGGTGAATAAATAAAATACACTACCGTTCAAAAATTTGGGGTCACCCAGACAATTTTGTGTTTTCCATGAAAAGTCACACTTTTATTTCCCACCATAAGTTGTAAAATGAATAGAAAATATAGTCGAGACATTTTTCTGGCCATTTTGAGCATTTAATCGACCCCACAAATGTGATGCTCCAGAAATTCAATCTGCTCAAAGGAAGGTCAGTTTTATAGCTTCTCTAAAGAGCTCAACTGTTTTCAGCTGTGCTAACATGATTGTACAAGGGTTTTCTAATCATCCATTAGCCTTCTGAGGCAATGAGCAAACACATTGTACCATTAGAACACTGGAGTGAGAGTTGCTGGAAATGGGCCTCTATACACCTATGGAGATATTGCACCAAAAACCAGACATTTGCAGCTAGAATAGTCATTTACCACATTAGCAATGTATAGAGTGGATTTCTGATTAGTTTAAAGTGATCTTCATTGAAAAGAACAGTGCTTTTCTTTCAAAAATAAAGGCATTTCAAAGTGACCCCAAACTTTTGAACGGTAGTGTATAAACTAAAATATTTTAAATGTAGTTTTGTGGGCGGCACGGTGGTGTAGTGGTTAGCGCTGTCGCCTCACAGCAAGAAGGTCCGGGTTCGAGCCCCGTGGCCGGCGAGGGCCTTTCTGTGTGGAGTTTGCATGTTCTCCCCGTGTCCGCGTGGGTTTCCTCCGGGTGCTCCGGTTTTCCCCACAGTCCAAAGACATGCAGGTTAGGTTAACTGGTGACTCTAAATTGAGCGTAGGTGTGAATGTGAGTGTGAATGGTTGTCTGTGTCTATGTGTCAGCCCTGTGATGACCTGGCGACTTGTCCAGGGTGAACCCCGCCTTTCGCCCGTAGTCAGCTGGGATAGGCTGGATGAGATGAGATGTAGTTTTGTGTTTCGGACTAAAGAAGCCCTGGGCTGGAGGGAAGAGGCTCTGAGCTGGGCAGAAGAAACCCTGAGCTAGATTTTTATAATTTATTTAGTCACTCACTCCTACTGACAGCAGTTCAGGGAAAAAAAAATTATGAATGAATAAAACTCCTGAACCTTTGCCCTGCACCCTGAACTCATATTTCAGCAACTAAACGAAGTGAGACTAAAGCACACATCCTGCAACAGATTTACTGCTTCACCAGGAGGATATGAGCAGAAGAGTAGGAGAAATAACTGTACAAACACTCCATCCTCCTCCAGCTATCATCATCATCACTCTCTCACTCCCTCTGTCTCTCTCTCTGTCTCTCTCTCTCTCTCTCTCTCTCTCTCTCTCTCTCTCTCCAGTGGTGCTTGAAAGTTTGTGAACCCTTTAGAATTTCCTATATTTCTGCATAAATATGACCTAAAACATCATCAGATTTTCACACAAGTCCTAAAAGTAGATAAAGAGAACCCAGTTAAACAAATGAGACCAAAATATTATACTTGGTCATTTATTTATTGAGGGAAATGATCCAATATTACATATCTGTGAGTGGCAAAAGTATGAGAACCTCTAGGATTAGCAGTTAATTTGAAGGTGAAATTAGAGTCAGGTGTTTTCAATCAATGGGATGACAATCAGGTGTGAGTGGGCACCCTGTTTTATTTAAAGAACAGGGATCTATCAAAGTCTGATCTTCACAACACATGTTTGTGGAAGTGTATCAAAGGAGATTTCTGAGGACCTCAGAAAAAGCGATGTTGATGCTCATCAGGCTGGAAAAGGTTACAAAACCATCTCTAAAGAGTTTGGACTCCACCAATCCACAGTCAGACAGATTGTGTACAAATGGAAGACATTCAAGACCATTGTTACCCTCCCCAGGAGTGGTCGACCAACAAAGATCACTCCAAGAGCAAGGCGTGTAATAGTCGGCGAGGTCAGAAAGGTCCCCAGGGTAACTTCTAAGCAACTGAAGGCCTCTCTCACATTGGCTAATGTTAATGTTCATAAATCCACCATCAGGAGAACACTGAACAACAATGGTGTGCATGGCAGGGTAACAAGGAGAAAGCCACTGCTCTCCAAAAAGAACATTGCTGCTCGTCTGCAGTTTGCTAAAGATCACGTGGACAAGCCAGAAGACTATTGGAAAAATATTTTGTGGACAGATGAGACCAAAATAGAACTTTTTGGTTTAAATGAGCAGCATTATATTTGGAGAAAGGAAAACACTGCATTCCAGCATAAGAACCTTATCCCATCTGTGAAACATGGTGGTGGTAGTATCATGGTTTGGTCCTGTTTCGCTGCATCTGGGCCAGGACGGCTTGCCATCATTGATGGAACAATGAATTCTCAATTATACCAGTGAATTCTAAAGGAAAATGTCAGGACATCTGTCCATGAACTGAATCTCAAGAGAAGGTGGGTCATGCAGCAAGACAACGACCCTAAGCACACAAGTCGTTCTACCAAAGAATGGTTAAAGAAGAATAAAGTTAATGTTTTGGAATGGCCAAGTCAAAGTCCTGACCTTAATCCAATGGAAATGTTGTGGAAGGACCTGAAGTGAGCAGTTCATGTGAGGAAACCCACCAACATCCCAGAGTTGAAGCTGTTCTGTACGGAGGAACGGGCTAAAATTCCTCCAAGCCGGTGTGCAGGACTGATCAACAGTTACCGCAAACGTTTAGTTGCAGTTATTGCTGCACAAGGGGGTCACACCAGATACTGAAAGCAAAGGGTCGCATACTTTTGCCACTCACAGATATGTAATATTGGATCATTTCCCTCAATAAATAAATGACCAAGTATAATATTTTGGTCTCATTTGTTTAACTGGGTTCTCTTTATCTACTTTTAGGACTTGTGTGAAAATCTGATGATGTTTTAGGTCATATTTATGCAGAAATATAGAAAATTCTAAAGGGTTCACAAACTTTCAAGCACCACTGTATCTATCAATCTCCCCGTCTCTCTCTGTCTCTCCTTCTCTCTATCCCCCCCTCTATCCCCTGTCTCTCTCTATCACCCTCCCCTCTCTCTCTCCATCCCCCCGTCTCTATCCCCCACCTCTCTTTCTGTCGCTATCCTCTGTCTCTCTCTCTCCCCCTCTCTCTCTCCATCCCCCCATCTCTATCCCCCACCTCTCTTTCTGTCTCTATCCCAGTATCTATCTATCTATCTATCTATCTATCTATCTATCTATCTATCCCCGTCTCTCTCTGTCTCTATCCCCAGTGTCTGTCTCTCTCCCCAGTGTCTCTCTCTCTCTGTCTCTATCCCCAGTGTCTCTCTCTCTCTCTGCCTCTATCTCCATGGTCTCTCTCTCTCTGTCTCTATCTCCAGTGTCTCTCTATCCCCAGTGTCTCTCTCTCTCTGTCTCTATCCCCAGTGTCTCTCTCTCTCTGTCTCTATCCCCAGTGTCTCTCTCTCTCTCTGTCTCTATCCCCAGTGTCTCTCTCTCTCTCTGTCTCTATCCCCAGTGTCTCTCTCTCTCTCTGTCTCTATCCCCAGTGTCTCTCTCTCTCTCTGTCTCTATCCCCAGTGTCTCTCTCTCTCTCTGTCTCTATCCCCAGTGTCTCTCTCTCTGTCTCTATCCCCAGTGTCTCTCTCTCTGTCTCTATCCCCAGTGTCTCTCTCTCTGTCTCTATCCCCAGTGTCTCTCTCTCTGTCTCTATCCCCAGTGTCTCTCTCTCTGTCTCTATCCCCAGTGTCTGTCTCTCTGTCTCTATCCCCAGTGTCTGTCTCTCTGTCTCTATCCCCAGTGTCTCTCTCTCTGTCTCTATCCCCAGTGTCTCTCTCTCTGTCTCTATCCCCAGTGTCTCTCTCTCTGTCTCTATCCCCAGTGTCTGTCTCTCTCTCTCTCTCTCTCTCTCTCTCTGTCTCTATCCCCAGTGTCTCTGTCTCTATCCCCAGTGTCTCTGTCTCTATCCCCAGTGTCTCTGTCTCTCTCTATCCCCAGTGTCTGTCTCTCTCTATCCCCAGTGTCTGTCTCTCTCTGTCTTGATCCCCCGTCTCTCTCTCTCTCTCTCTGTCTCTATCCCCGTCTCTCTCTCTCTGTCTCTATCCCCGTCTCTCTCTCTCTGTCTCTATCCCCTGTCTCTCTCTCTCTCTCTCTATCCCTGTCTCTCTCTCTCTCTGTCTCTACCCTCCGTCTCTCTCTCTCTGTCTGTCTTGATCCCCGTCTCTGTCTCTCTGTCTTGATCCCCGTCTCTCTCTCTCTGTCTTGATCCCCGTCTCTCTCTCTGTCTCTATCCCCCGTCTCTCTCTCTCTCTGTCTCAATCCCCCGTCTCTCTCTGTCTCCATCCCCTGTCTCTCTCTGTCTCTATCCCCGTCTCTCTCTCTCTCTGTCTCTATCCCCGTCTCTCTCTCTCTGTCTCTATCCCCGTCTCTGTCTCTCTCTCTCTCGGTCTCTATCCCCCGTCTCGGTCTCTCTCTCTATCCCCGTCTCTCTTTCTGTCTCTATCCCCATCTCTCTTTGTCTCTATCCCCCGTCTCTCTCTCTCTGTCTCTATCCCCCGTCTCTCTCTCTGTCTCTATCCCCTGTCTCTCTCTCTCTCTGTCTCTATCCCCGTCTCTCTCTCCCTCTCTCTCTCTGTCTCTATCCCCAGTGTCTCTCTCTCTGTCTCTATCCCCAGTGTCTCTCTCTGTCTCTATCCCCAGTGTCTCTCTCTGTCTCTATCACCAGTGTCTCTCTCTCTGTCTCTATCCCCAGTGTCTCTCTCTCTGTCTCTATCCCCAGTGTCTCTCTCTCTGTCTCTATCCCCAGTGTCTCTCTCTCTGTCTCTATCCCCCGTCTCTCTCTCTCTCTCTGTCTCAATCCCCCGTCTCTCTCTGTCTCCATCCCCCGTCTCTCTCTCTCGGTCTCTATCCCCCGTCTCGGTCTCTCTCTCTATCCCCATCTCTCTTTCTGTCTCTATCCCCATCTCTCTTTGTCTCTATCCCCCGTCTCTCTCTCTGTCTCTATCCCCCGTCTCTCTCTCTGTCTCTATCCCCCGTCTCTCTCTCTCTCTGTCTCTATCCCCGTCTCTCTCTCCCTCTCTCTCTCTCTGTCTCTATCCCCAGTGTCTCTCTCTCTGTCTCTATCCCCAGTGTCTCTCTCTCTGTCTCTATCCCCAGTGTCTCTCTCTCTGTCTCTATCCCCAGTGTCTCTCTCTCTGTCTCTATCCCCAGTGTCTCTCTCTCTGTCTCTATCCCCAGTGTCTCTCTCTCTGTCTCTATCCCCAGTGTCTCTCTCTCTGTCTCTATCCCCAGTGTCTCTCTCTCTGTCTCTATCCCCAGTGTCTCTCTCTCTGTCTCTATCCCCAGTGTCTCTCTCTCTGTCTCTATCCCCAGTGTCTCTCTCTCTGTCTCTATCCCCAGTGTCTCTCTCTGTCTCTATCCCCAGTGTCTCTCTCTCTGTCTCTATCCCCAGTGTCTCTCTCTCTGTCTCTATCCCCAGTGTCTCTCTCTCTGTCTCTATCCCCAGTGTCTCTCTCTCTGTCTCTATCCCCAGTGTCTCTCTCTCTGTCTCTATCCCCAGTGTCTCTCTCTCTGTCTCTATCCCCAGTGTCTCTCTCTCTGTCTCTATCCCCAGTGTCTCTCTCTCTGTCTCTATCCCCAGTGTCTCTCTCTCTGTCTCTATCCCCAGTGTCTCTCTCTCTGTCTCTATCCCCAGTGTCTCTCTCTCTGTCTCTATCCCCAGTGTCTCTCTCTCTGTCTCTATCCCCAGTGTCTCTCTCTCTCTCTCTATCCCCAGTGTCTCTCTCTCTCTCTATCCCCAGTGTCTCTCTCTCTCTATCCCCAGTGTCTCTCTCTCTCTGTCTCTATCCCCAGTATCTCTCTCTGTCTGTCTCTATCCCCAGTGTCTCTCTCTGTCTGTCTCTATCCCCAGTGTCTCTCTGTCTGTCTCTATCCCCAGTGTCTCTCTCTCTGTCTCTATCCCCAGTGTCTCTCTCTCTGTCTCTATCCCCAGTGTCTCTCTCTCTCTGTCTCTATCCCCAGTGTCTCTCTCTCTCTGTCTCTATCCCCAGTGTCTCTCTCTCTCTGTCTCTATCCCCAGTGTCTCTCTCTCTCTCTGTCTCTATCCCCAGTGTCTCTCTCTCTCTCTGTCTCTATCCCCAGTGTCTCTCTCTCTCTGTCTCTATCCCCAGTGTCTCTCTCTCTGTCTCTATCCCCAGTGTCTCTCTCTCTGTCTCTATCCCCAGTGTCTCTCTCTGTCTCTATCCCCAGTGTCTCTCTCTGTCTCTATCCCCAGTGTCTCTCTCTCTGTCTCTATCCCCAGTGTCTCTCTCTCTGTCTCTATCCCCAGTGCCTGTCTCTCTGTCTCTATCCCCAGTGCCTGTCTCTCTGTCTCTATCCCCAGTGCCTGTCTCTCTGTCTCTATCCCCAGTGCCTGTCTCTCTGTCTCTCTATCCCCAGTGTCTGTCTCTCTGTCTCTATCCCCAGTGTCTCTCTCTCTCTGTCTCTATCCCCAGTGTCTGCCTCTCTGTCTCTATCCCCAGTGCCTGTCTCTCTGTCTCTCTATCCCCAGTGTCTGTCTCTCTGTCTCTATCCCCAGTGTCTCTCTCTCTCTGTCTCTATCCCCAGTGTCTGTCTCTCTGTCTCTATCCCCAGTGCCTGTCTCTCTGTCTCTCTATCCCCAGTGTCTGTCTCTCTGTTTCTATCCCCAGTGTCTGTCTCTCTGTCTCTATCCCCAGTGTCTCTCTCTCTCTGTCTCTATCCCCAGTGTCTCTCTCTCTCTGTCTCTATCCCCAGTGTCTGTCTCTCTGTCTCTATCCCCAGTGTCTGTCTCTCTCTGTCTCTCTCTCTCTCTCTCTATCCCCAGTGTCTCTGTCTCTATCCCCAGTGTCTCTGTCTCTATCCCCAGTGTCTGTCTCTCTCTGTCTTGATCCCCCGTCTCTCTCTCTGTCTCTATCCCCGTCTCTCTCTCTGTCTCTATCCCCTGTCTCTCTCTCTGTCTCTATCCCGTCTCTCTCTCTCTCTCTGTCTCTATCCCGTCTCTCTCTCTCTCTCTCTATCCCCATCTCTCTCTCCCTCTCTCCCTGTCTCTCTCTCTCTCTCTGTCTCTACCCTCCGTCTCTCTCTCTCTGTCTCTACCCTCCGTCTCTCTCTCTCTCTCTCTGTCTGTCTTGATCCCCCGTCTCTGTCTCTCTGTCTTGATCCCCGTCTCTCTCTCTGTCTCTATCCCCCATCTCTCTCTCTCTGTCTCAATCCCCCGTCTCTCTCTGTCTCCATCCCCTGTCTCTCTCTGTCTCTATCCCCGTCTCTCTCTGTCTCTATCCCCGTCTCTCTCTGTCTCTATCCCCGTCTCTCTCTGTCTCTATCCCCGTCTCTCTCTGTCTCTATCCCTGTCTCTCTCTGTCTCTATCCCCGTCTCTCTCTGTCTCTATCCCCGTCTCTGTCTCTCTCTCTCTCTCTCTCGGTCTCTATCCCCCGTCTCAGTCTCTCTCTCTGTCCCTCGTCTCTCTCTCTCTATCCCCGTCTCTCTTTCTGTCTTTATCCCATCTCTCTTTGTCTCTATCCCACCTCTCTCTCTGTCTCTATCCCCTGTCTCTCTCTCTCTCTCTGTCTCTATCCCCGTCTCTCTCTCCCTCTCTCTCTCTCTGTCTCTATCCCCGTCTCTCTCTCTCTCTCTCTGTCTGTCTTGATCCCCCGTCTCTCTCTCTCTCTCTCTGTCTTGATCCCCGTCTCTCTCTCTGTCTCTATCCCCCGTCTCTCTCTCTCTCTGTCTCAATCCCCCATCTCTCTCTGTCTCCATCCCGTCTCTCTCTGTCTCCATCCCCGTCTCTCTCTCTCTGTCTCTATCCCCGTCTCTCTCTCTCTCTCTCTCTCTCTGTCTCTCTCTCTCTCTCTCTATCCCCGTCTCTCTTTCTGTCTCTATTCCCATCTCTCTTTGTCTCTATCCCCCGTCTCTCTCTCTCTCTATCCCCGTCTCTGTCTCTCTCTCCATCCCTCGTCTCTCTCTCTCTCTCTCTCTCTATCCCCGTCTCTCTTTCTGTCTCTATCCCCATGTCTCTCTCTCTATCCCCCGTCTCTCTCTGTCTCTATCCCCATCTCTCTCTCTCTGTCTCTATCCCCATCTCTCTCTCGCTCTGTCTCTCTCCTTCCTCAGTTATTCCCTGCTCTGTGTGAACCTCATTAATATCAATGAGTCTGAAACAGCATGTGAGAGAAAACAGCATCCTGACCCTGTGTGTGTGTGTGTGTGTGTGTGTGTGTGTGTGTGTGTGTGTTTTTTTCTCCGTAGCTGCCTGCAGTACAGGACTCAGTGTAAAGTGTTCATTATGAGCAAAGAGGAAATGTTCAGGATTCAAACACAACTCACAGAGTCCAACAATCCTGAAGAGGGGTTTACACTGGGTTTATATCAATACACCAGAGAGAGAGAGAGAGAGAGAGAGAGACAGGAACAGACACAGAGAGACAGACATACAGAAACAGAAAGACAGAGACAGACAAAGACACACAGACAAAGATAGACAGATAAACACAGACAGACAGAAAAACAGACAGGCAGACAGACAGACACACAAACAAAGAAACTGAGACAGACAGACAGATAGAAAAACAGACGTCAATTAATAGGCAGGCACACAGGTAGGTGTCAGACTAATTTCATAAGACACACACACACGATGATTAATAATCTGATTTCCGTTTCATTAAGCACAGTTTTATTCATTTATCTTGATTACACTGAGCACTGTGACTGGATGGATGGATGGATGGAAGGAAGGAAGAAAGAAAGAGAGGTTCACTGCACTTCAGCAGAGAGTTTAATCGCTGATTCAACATCAGTGTGAAGCAGAAACATTATTTTTCCCCTCATCTGTTTTCACACACAGTAAACGTCACACACAGTGAAACCCGAGGCTCGTTATCTCTGAGTTCCTCTGATTAATCACCGGCTTCATCATCATCATCATCATTTTCATCATCATCATCATCACATCTCATTTAATCTCAGGTCCAATTCAAGGGCTTTGACACAGCAACCATGTGGAACTACAGACCTTCATACAGTCAGAGTTAGATGTGTGTGATGTGTGTGTTAGATTTTATTCAGTTCACACACACACACACACACACACACACACACACACACACACACACACACACACACACAGGACAGAGGACGGTGAGTGTGTGTACTGAAACTGTACTGAGATACTTAATGTGGATTCAGTAGTAAAGGCAATTTTGGTCACTTTTTAAAAGTGTATTAAAGCTACATGTTGAGCTGCTCTGTGTGTGTGTGTGTGTGTGCGCGTGCGTGCATACACACTATTGAATGCATCTCATTTCAGTCCAAAGCCAAGTGTGAGGTCTGAGAGAACAACGCCTCTCATCCCACAACATTTTTGCAGACAGAATCATAATCTGGTCTCTCTCCTCGACTGTTGCTCGGAATCTTGCGCGTGTGTGTGTGTGTGTGTGTGTGTGTGTGTGTTAGATAACAGCATGGACACTCTGGAAAACAACACACAGCTGTGTTAGGGTGTTTTCAATAGGGTGTACCAAAAAAAAAAAAAACCCTGTAACTTCCACTTAAATATCTTTCTACTGAAAGTGGGTGAAAGTACTGAATACGTCCCGCAGTAAAACCGAGTTGGTGCTACAACGTGATTCTGAACTGAACCAGGAAAAGAGTCTAAGTGTAATAATTAAAATCACATTAAATGAAATGAGCACAAGGTCAAAACTGACTGCGTTTGACTCTTAAACATATTTATAAGAGACATTAGTGCTGTAGGCGGGGCTGTAGGCGGGGCTGTAGGTGTGTCCCTGTATAATAAGGCAGAAGAAACTCCAGTGTATTTATACAGTTCTGGAGCTGCAGGAGATAGTTGGTGTTCTTCAGAAACACAACCCTGATTGTGAAACAGTCTATAAAACGCTGAAACTGGAGACTCCTTCCATAAATATTACATAAACATTTCCTTCCAGAAAAGTTCATGTCAACAATTACACCATTAAAAGTCCCGGAGTGAGTTTGTAAGATATCTCAGAACTCAGATAATATAAATGCACTACTGTTCGAGCCGCTGTTCTGGAAAATTAATCACCACCTTCTCTTGTGACCAATCAGAATCGAGAATTCAACAACACTGTCGTGGAATAAACATGAAGAAACTATTAAGAAGACCGTTATACTTTGGAGATCCTGTACACAGAGATCAAACTGCTAGAGATGATCAAGCCCACAATATTCCATGGATTTATATCAAAGCATGTTGATACTGGAGCTGCGTTTGGGCGGAGTGGAGCATTTGAAGAGTTCTACACACCCTGCAGTGCTAAATAACATCACCATGCTGTCATGATGTTTGAGGAACAAGAGCAGGCAGCTCAGTGAAAACGCGTCCAGGTTCTTTCCCAAAGCTGTGCACTGATCTGACAGACGGCTCGACAGCAGGAACCTTCTGGAAGAGCTGAAAACTGCATCGCTGTCTGATTCCCTGCTGTTTTGCAGCACAAACCTGAAGCTGTACCGGGACAGTGTATGTTTCAAACACACCGTGAAGATGAAAGCAGATGCCTACACACCTCACACACCCTGTCCATGCTGCTCATGATGCTTATACAGGTTGGTAATAACACCAAATAACACACATATCTGTCAGTTTCGATGTAACCTGAAGGCAAAAACGAAGGATTAATGTCAATAAACATTCACCGCTGTGCTCAAAATCTGAAGTACTGAATTCTGAAAAAGTAGATGTGATAATAAAAGATGTTGCCACTGGTTGGAAAGATTTAACAAAGCAAGCAGGAACTAGAAGGCACTCTGAGAGCTCAGATCTCTGCCCAGGACAACAGTCAACTCTTCTACCCCTGTACAAGTCTGGATCTATTTCCAAAACTGTTCCAGTGACGTGCCGAGATGCGAACCCCAGAGGATTACTGATACCCGTGAACATGGGCTGTGATGTGAAGTTTAATCCACAGTCCAACTTTAACAGAGAAGACAAACGTCAGTGATGGAGATATGTATTTATAAAATGATTCTAAAACTAGAAAAGCATTCGGAGACCGCAGACCTCCGCCAAGAATCCTTTAAAAAATTCCGGGATCCAGAACGTGATCCGGATCACTGCCAAAATTTAATGGATTGTTACTTGTGCCCAGTCACACCTCTGGAAAAAATTTCAGAGCAATCCGCTCATAACTTTGTCTGTAATGTTGCTAACAGACAAACCAACAAACAAACAAACGCCACTGAAAACATAAACTCCTTGGCGGAGGTAATTATATAAGGTCTAAGCACCTTTCAGAAACAGCGCCCTCAGTGGCCAGTTGTTCCCAAGTCACATACAATGCTACAGAGACCAGAGGTGAAGATCGTGTTCCTGTTTGGTGATGGTAGCCCAATGCTCATGCCTCGGTCTCACATCGCCAGAATCACTTCACGGGAGATGATTCTGAGCCTTCCGGGGGTCAATCGGCACATGTTCCGGGCCTTTCCATCGGAATATGTGAGAGTTCAGGGGCTAATTTGACAACCAGAAGGGTGTGGCTTCCATCCCAGGAAAGTTTTGTCATGTTGAAACCTGCCATGGGTCAAAGGCATCCGTGAGCATCCTTGAGGCATACATGAGGCTGACGTGGGCTACCAGGGGTTACTGTAGCGTTCCATCACAACCATTGAGCTCAAAATGTTCACAGAACTACATTCTGCAGAAAGTGAAAAGTTTGCCAAGGGTTTATTTCATCTTGCCATGGCTATGCTGTACTGCAGCCGTGAAAACCATACACACTGCCATCATTGCCATAAGGCCATACGTCGCGATACGTCACTGCCACCACTGGTTTAACCAGCAGCTTCCATCACAGCTACCGTGGCTTCATTGACATATTTACTCCGCCCAAATTTATGCAACGGATCACCTCCAAAATCTGCTGGAATGACCACAGTAGCCCCAGTCACGGTTCTCACGGATCATCCAGTTACAGTGGGGCAAAAAAGTATTTAGTCAGCCACCAATTGTGCAAGTTCTCCCACTTAAAAAGATGAGAGAGGCCTGTAATTTTCATCATAGGTACACTTCAACTATGAGAGACAGAATGAGAAAAAAAAATCCAGAAAATCACATTGTAGGATTTTTAATGAATTAATTGGTAAATTCCTCGGTAAAATAAGTATTTGGTCACCTACAAACAAGCAAGATTTCTGGCTCTCACAGACCTGTAACAACTTCTTTAAGAGGCTCCTCTGTCCTCCACTCGTTACCTGTATTAATGGCACCTGTTTGAACTCGTTATCAGTATAAAAGACACCTGTCCACAACCTCAAACAGTCACACTCCAAACTCCACTATGGCCAAGACCAAAGAGCTGTCAAAGGACACCAGAAACAAAATTGTAGACCTGCACCAGGCTGGGAAGACTGAATCTGCAATAGGTAAGCAGCTTGGTGTGAAGAAGTCAACTGTGGGAGCAATTATTAGAAAATGGAAGACATACAAGACCACTGATAATCTCCCTCGATCTGGGGCTCCATGCAAGATCTCACCCCGTGGGGTCAAAATGATCACAAGAACGGTGAGCAAAAATCCCAGAACCACACGGGGGGACCTGTGAATGACCTGCAGAGAGCTGGGACCAAAGTAACAAAGGCTACCATCAGTAACACACTACGCCGCCAGGGACTCAAATCCTGCAGTGCCAGACGTGTCTCCCTGCTTAAGCCAGTACATGTCCAGGCCCGTCTGAAGTTTGCTAGAGAGCATTTGGATGATCCAGAAGAGGATTGGGAGAATGTCATATGGTCAGATGAAACCAAAATAGAACTTTTTGGGAAAAACTCAACTTGTCGTGTTTGGAGGAGAAGGAATGCTGAGTTGCATCCAAAGAACACCATACCTACTGTGAAGCATGGGGGTGGAAACATCATGCTTTGGGGCTGTTTTTCTGCAAAGGGACCAGGACGACTGATCCGTGTAAAGGAAAGAATGAATGGAGCCATGTATCGTGAGATTTTGAGTGAAAACCTCCTTCCATCAGCAAGGGCATTGAAGATGAAACGTGGCTGGGTCTTTCAGCATGACAATGATCCCAAACACACTGCCCGGGCAACGAAGGAGTGGCTTCGTAAGAAGCATTTCAAGGTCCTGGAGTGGCCTAGCCAGTCTCCACATCTCAACCCCATAGAAAATCTTTGGAGGGAGTTGAAAGTCCGTGTTGCCCAGCGACAGCCCCAAAACATCACTGCTCTAGAGGAGATCTGCATGGAGGAATGGGCCAAAATACCAGCAACAGTGTGTGAAAACCTTGTGAAGACTTACAGAAAACGTTTGACCTCTGTCATTGCCAACAAAGGGTATATAACAAAGTATTGAGATGAACTTTTGTTATTGACCAAATACTTATTTTCCACCATAATTTGCAAATAAATTCTTTAAAAATCAGACAATGTGATTTTCTGGATTCTTTCCCCCCATTCTGTCTCTCATAGTTGAAGTGTACCTATGATGGAAATTACAGACCTCTCTCATCTTTTTAAGTGGGAGAACTTGCACAATTGGTCTCATCTCATTATCTCTAGCCGCTTTATCCTTCTACAGGGTCGCAGGCAAGCCGGAGCCTATCCCAGCTGACCACGGGCGAAAGGCGGGGTACACCCTGGACAAGTCGCCAGGTCATCACAGGGCTGACACACAGACACAGACAACCATTCACACCCACATTCACACCTACGGTCAATTTAGAGTCACCAGTTAACCTAACCTGCATGTCTTTGGACTGTGGGGGAAACCGGAGCACCCGGAGGAAACCCACGCGGACACGGGGAGAACATGCAAACTCCACACAGAAAGGCCCTCGCCGGCCCCGGGGCTCGAACCCAGGACCTTCTTGCTGTGAGGCGACAGCGCTAACCACTACACCACCGTGCCGCCCTTTGCACAATTGGTGACTGACTAAATACTTTTTTGCCCCACTGTATGTGTGACCTCAGCATTACACTGTGAAACCCCTGCTGAATGCTGATTGGCTGAGACCGGCTTTGCTTTTTAATAATAATCCAGTGGTCATTAGATTGGCACTAAAACGCAGTACACAAAATTCTAGCTCAATCTGGTTTACGGTTCCTGAGACCTTAACCACAGCCCCTATAAAAGACCACACCCCAAACTGTGCAGACATCCTCAAGAAGAAGAAGAAGCAGAACACAACAAGAGGAAGAAAAAGAAGAGCAGGAGTGAAGGTGAAGAATGACAAGAACAAAAGGAAGACAAGGAAGAAGAAACAGAGAAAGAAGAAGAAATGAAAGCGGTAGAAGAGAAAGAAGAAGAAAAAGAGAAAGAGGGAAAAGAAGAGAGTTTGATGCTTGGACCCCGAATTAAAACACAGGAAGTTAAAGCATTTGCTCTCTCGGACCTTAAATTTGATTTATCTCGAATTGTTGGATTTTATTCATCAAGTAAACTTTATAATAACCAAATTAAAGTAAAACATCCTGGAATATTTTATTTTATTAAAATTAAACACAACGTACAGTTTTAATTACCACAGCGTGAGTCTGGGCCGCTGAACTGTTCTATAAAAAACAAACTGCCCTGAATACAGGAAGTAAATGTAAATGATTAGCGCACGCACGCACGCATGCCGCCCGGTGTAGTTAAACAGTTGAAAGATCAGTGCCTTGTTTTCAGACACAAAGATGGAAAGAAGAAATTCATTCGCACTCTTTCCTCACTTTAAATAAAGCCAGTTAGAGTTCTGATCTCACTTCCTGTCTTTCTTCTGCCCTCCGCTCGCATTCAGTCTCAATACAATCACAACACAGAGCACTTTCACCGACTTCCTGTAAATAAATACACAGAGAGAACAGAGGCAAAAAGAGTTCGACTCCAGCATTTTCAACATCACCTCGTTCTCCTCTTACTCCTCGCTCACCTCCCATTACTCCTCACCTCACTCCTCTCTCACCTCACCGCCTCTTACTCCTCACCTCACTGCCTCTTACTCCTCACCTCACCTCCTCTTACTCCTCACCTTACTCCTCTCTTCCCCTCACTTCCTCTTACTCCTTACCTCCTTTTACTCCTCACCTCCCATTACTCCTACTCCTCAACTTACACCTCCTCTTACTCCTGTCCTCCTTTTACTCCTCACCTCACCTCCTCCTATTCACCTTACTCCTCACCTCCTTTTACT
Source organism: Neoarius graeffei (assembly GCF_027579695.1). Classification (NCBI taxonomy): domain Eukaryota; kingdom Metazoa; phylum Chordata; class Actinopteri; order Siluriformes; family Ariidae; genus Neoarius; species Neoarius graeffei. The sequence goes on along the minus strand of NC_083582.1, from coordinate 5,599,264 downwards.
CCTCACCTCCCATTACTCCTACTCCTCAACTTACACCTCCTCTTACTCCTCACCTTACTCCTCTCTTCCCCTCACTTCCTCTTACTCCTTACCTCCTTTTACTCCTCACCTCCCATTACTCCTACTCCTCAACTTACACCTCCTCTTACTCCTGTCCTCCTTTTACTCCTCACCTCACCTCCTCCTATTCACCTTACTCCTCACCTCCTTTTACTCCTCACCTCCCATTACTCCTACTCCTCAACTTACACCTCCTCTTACTCCTGTCCTTCTTTTACTCCTCACCTCACCTCCTCCTATTCACCTTACTCCTCTCCTCCTTTTACTCCTCAGCTCCCATTACTCCTCACCTCACCTCCTCTCGCTCTTCTCCTCACCTCAGTCCTCATCTCCTCTTATACACCATAGAACCCCATAACTGACCAATCAGAATCGAGGATTCAACATAGCCATGTAATAAAACGTTTTAAGAACAGCTTTCATCACAACTTCCTCTCGTCGGTCTCATCGTGAGATTTTGCCGTTCGAGTGTAACAGCTGTAGTTCTGAACAGATGCTGGTGTTTTCCTGCAGGAGGCCATAAACAAAAACACAAAATAATCTCACACTAACACATTTGCAGCTCTAAGGCTTGCAGTTCCTTGTTAAAGTGAGAAAGGTCATGATCTTTGGTTTTAAGAGGCTGTTGTTTTGTGTGTGTGTGTGTGTGTGTGTGTGTGTGTGTGTGTGTGTGTGTGTGTGTGTGTGTTCAGGGCTGACACACTGATGTAAGAATAAATGTGATAAACTCCACCAAGAGCCAGACGCCGCCTGAACCCAGAGGTCGCCTAGCAACCAGCATCTGTGTTCATAACAACATTACGCTGACAACAGCCGCTGGGAATAAAGAGTCCGGGACACACACACATCAAAATGTTTTAAATATAGCAGCTTGTTCAAAGTCTTTCAAGATAATAAAAGTGTCCAGTGTGCTTGAAGTGGAGTTACTGTTATCACCCTGAAACTGAGTATTTTCTATAACAGCATGTATTTTATTTATTTTTTAAAAATGGCATGTTGTGCTTTTTTCCATTTACAGTGACATTTTAATATGTATTAAAGGGGAACTGAAGTCATTTTTAAACTTGCTTATTTCTTAATTAACGTGTTATTCAGTTACGTTTTGGGTTTTAGTAACCTTATATCGTGACTCGTATTGGCAACTAATTGCAATTAAATATGATACTTATCGGCCTATTCGGTTTTTAGCCGTGTTGAATTTAGTTCGTTTGGTCCACGGCAGGCATCGCTTATCCGCGCGAACTTCACGAGACTTGTGCGAGACTTCAAAACGTGAAATGTCAGCCAGGTGTCGGTGCCGCGATTTTGAAAACTGTTTTCCAAACGAAGTATTGCATAAAAACGAGTTTAAATGACGATTACTGCTGACTTTTTTCAAACTTTCCTGATTTGCTATCAAAACAAACAAAACTTCCGGCTTGATTACATCAGCATTCAAAAGCGGGCGCATGCGTCTTTTGACAACCCCTGTGTCTGAAATCGCTCCCTACTCACTATATAGGGCACTATATATAGTGAGGACGCCATTTTGTAGTGCTGTCCGAAACCTTAGTGAGGATTATTTACACCCTGTATAGTGCACTCAAAGTATCCCACAATGCATCACGAAAAGTAGTGTCCAACGATGGTCACTAACCAAAGCAATACATCCCATCATGCATTGTGGTCACGCTGAAAAAAATCAAATTAAATCTCAAATGTGATTTAATAAAAGGCAGCGGCAAAAAAGAAAGAAAGGATTCAGCCTTGATTTAAAAGAACTGAAAACTGCAGGTACTCTGTATTGATTAATGTGGGAAATGCGCTCAGTTTAATATGGATTTATCACAAAAACACACGCATGTATTTATTATTTTGAAACCCACCATCTGACTGATCTGGCACGTTTTAATTGTGCGACAATAATGACGTAAATACCAGCGCGACGGACTAGTGTCCGAAAGCGTTTTTTCATTTTACCAATGAGCTCACTGTATAGTCCTCTATATAGTAATTCCCTATATAGGGAGTAGGGAGTAGTGAACGAGTGAGAGATTTCGGACACGGGGAACGTCGGCAGATGTCGGTCACTTTGATTTCCGCTGTACGTTTTACTTCCGTCCTACGATGTCTCGCACAGGCCTCAACGAATCTCGTTTACGGCCATTGCTTTGACATATGGACTGATATATTACAGAGCATATTTCAAACACTCATAACTTGCTATAGCAGCGACAAAATAGCGATCAAAAATGCATTCCGATATTTAATAAAATGAGATAAATAGAATTTTGATAATAAAAAATTTGCCTTCAGCTCTCCTTTAAATGTAAGACTGGACAGGAAGCTCAGATTCATGTAAAATGTCATTAAAATGCAGCAATGAAATGTTGATGGATGTCTATTTGCTGTATATTATTCGTGACTTTTGATGAAATTGAATATTTTACTGAATTAGTGATCAAATATCTCACTGAAGGTTCATTTAACTCGGACTATTTTCGGTGGACAGTACAGCCTGCGTGAAAGCAGACGTCCCACTGATACAGCTTCATCGATGCCTGACTTCTCTGGGCTTCTAAAGCAGATTCGAGTGTTTTAATGGGAGGAAATGAATTCTCATTGGACCACAGGTTTTCATTACGCCATTCTGAGGCCTGCCCAGATCCTGTTGTGCGTATCTCTGGATGCCTGTAATGTAATGAATGGGGGTGTGGGGGTGTTTTACATAGAAAAAACCATCTCCGTGTTTATCGGACAGCGTGTTCTACACCTGTCCTGCCAGACGCACGGCTTCTCCATATGAAGATTGGGAGATCTCTCAAAGGGGCGGAGCCTCGTAATCAACCACCAATCGCTGAAATGATAACGAAAATGACTGAGATTTCAAACACACACATCTGTGCCTGTCGGAGTCACAGAGCATTCAGTGATGCAAATCCAGAATAGTTTTACAACTTAACTACTATCGCCTGTCATTTTATCCTCGTAACTGGTAAATAAATTGCCAGTATAAAGTTCTTTGTTTGCTTGTTTACAGATCTAGCTAGCTAGCTATAGGCCACTACCTTCCTGTTTTTGGTGCTTTCACTTATAAGAAAAGACTGAGAATTAAACCTACATATAAAATCACAACACAAAGAGACACATTACACTGTACATGATATGTCCAAAAGGTTGAAGAACCCATATGTTGTTCTTCTTCCAAACCGTTACCACAAAGTTCAAAGCACAGAATAATCTTGAAATATCTTTGTATTCGGAAGCGTTACAATTTCTCTTCACTGGAATTAACACTACGTTCACACTGCAAGGCTTAATGCTCAATTCCGATTTTTTTTGTGAGGTCGTTCACATTAACAAATATACGCGACTTGTATGTGATCCTCAGTATGAACGAAAAGCAACCTAAAAGTGTTCCGCATGCGCATTGCAGGATACGACGACGTCACACGCAGTGAGCATGGCCAGTGTTTACGGAAGTAACCTAAAGTTTCCTGTGTATGACAGTAGCCAGCATGGAGTACCTGGCGATGACGCAGTTGTTGTTGCGACGGAGCCAGAACATGCACAATAGCCTGATGTTAAGGAGGAGGTTGAGAAGGAAGAGGGCAAGGGTTTTGGCTCAGGCGTTCTGCGGGGTAGTGACTGCAACCTCCGTTCAAAGGAACGTGTGAGTGCGGAGTCGCATTGATGTCATGCGCCATGTTGTTGTAACTTTTTTTGAGAGACCTGCCGCCTACTTCAGCGCAGAATAGTGACGTTTGTGGCTTGTTGATGACGTGCAAGTCGGATGAATGCGACCTGGCGGTTCAGACTGAAGTCGCATATGAAAAGATCGGATAGGAATTGGAATTAGGACCACATATCCAAACGGCCTGGGTCGGATTTGAAAAAATCGGATCTGTGTCGTTCATATTGTCAATAAAAGATCGGATACAGGTCACATATGGGTGAAAAAAAAAATCGGATTTGAGTCACTTCAGCCTGCAGTGTGAACGTAGTGTAATGCCCCGTTTCCACCAAAGCAGTTCCAGGGCTGGTTCGGGGCCAGTGCTTAGTTTGGAACCGAGTTTTCTGTTTCCACTGACAAAGAACTGGCTCTGGGGCCAGAAAAACCGGTTCCAGGCTAGCACCAACTCTCTGCTGGGCCAGAGGAAAGAACCGCTTATGTCAGCGGGGGGGCGGAGTTGTTAAGACCAACAACAATAACAAGACCGCGAAAGATCGCCATTTTTAATTGACGAGAAGCAGCAGCTGTACAAACACGAAGTCATCCATTATTATTATTATTATTATTATTGTTGCTGCTGCTGCTTCTTCCATGTTGTTTTTGCTTCGATATTCGCGCCAAGGTTTATGCAAACGTAGCGACGTAACTGACGTAAACAGCGACATAATGACGTATACAACGACGTAACTGACATATACAGCGACGTAATGATGTGGCTTCCCTTAGCACCGCGAGCTATGGAAAAGCAAACTGGTTCTCAGCTGGCTCGCAAGTTGAACGAGTTGTGAACCAGCACCAGCACTGAACCAGCCCTGGAACTGATTTGGTGAAAAAGGGGTATAAGTGGGCCAAATCAATTCCAGCATGACGATGGTGAGCTCCATGAAGACGTGGCATTGTGTTAAGGTTGGAGTGAAGAACCCGAGTGTCCTGAAGAGAACCCTGACTGAACTCAACCCCACTGAACGCATTTAGGATGAACTGGAAGCCAGCCATGCTTCAAAATCGAGTGGAAAGACTTCGCGGAAGATAAGAGTGGAGCTTATTATTATAACAGCAAACCCGGGGGGAATAAATCTGGAATGGGTTCTTCAACAACGACATATAAGCGTGATGCTTTGGTGCCTCCAAACTTTCACCTATACAGTGTATATACTTCAATAACACACGCCTGTGCTTCCCTGACTTTTACATAAAGACAGAACACTGAGCAGCGATTTTTTGCCCAGCGACGCGTTACACGATCGCATTCGCACCTTCCTACAGAACGATGTTCATTCACACTTTTATAGCCTCGTCAATCATGAAACATGCAGAAATACATATTAATAATGTCAGATCATGGACATGTTACTACTAACCGTGAACCTGTGACATCATAAGTTTCTCCTCACAAAGCCTCATACAGGTCTGACCAGGAGACACTTTACGTTATTTGTTCTTTCTTCAGCGTTCAGACACTAAAACACACACATTTCTGGAACAAAACAAAAGACGAGCCGAAGTTTCTTTTATACGGAGCGCCAGCGCTAATCTCCAGCCATGATCCGTGAACACAGGTGTTGTTTTAGCAGGCAGGTATGTGACTTGAGTGGTTTTGTGGTTTTGAAGGTTCCACAGAGCACAGCACAAAAAACACAACACACACACATGGATGAATGAGAATGTGAATGTGAGTAGGAGTAGCTGTCAGTGCTGCGTGAGTGATTGCAGTGCGTGATGCGACTCGTTACCTTTACAGATGAAGCACTTGATGTGGAAATGTTTGTTCTGCACCCGCAGCACCTCGCCTTTGCAGGCCTGGCCACAGTTCTGGCACAGGATTGGGCCGCTCTGGGCATGAGGCTTGGGCTGCTGCTGCTCCATGACACCGTGTACAGCCTGCTGCTGCTGAAACGCTGAAACACAGAGAGAGAGAGAGAGAGAGAGAGAGAGAGAGAGAGAGAGAGAGAGAGGTGTTAGTGTGTTACTTATTATAAACGAAGACTGCACCATCCTGAACAACACCCGTCCTCATGGTGAGACTCCGTCCCACGGCGCACTCTCTTATAAACCTGGAAATACTCATCATCAATTGCATGTGTACCAAGCCTGTGCACTCAGCACTCTCCTTTAAGGACACTGAATGCAAGGCAGGAAAAAAAAAAAGGCTTCACACTTTCCACCTCTGCTGCCGTAAGGCCCGGTCCCACAATACCGATAACTATAACTAAATAAAATCGGTCCCCTGCAGTTTATGTGGTCGGTGCTCACACCAGACTGATAACGATCCCTGTAGCCCAGGCCCGGGTTTATCCGTATCGCTGAAATTCCTTCTGGAGCCATTTTTCCAGGCCTGGACCTGATCCTATAAACCTCTTTACCAATCAGCTAATTGTTTACATGTGACATTGTCTGAGCACGTGTTATTTTTCCCCGGGCGTCTTTGTACATCCTTGTCGCATCATGAAGTCACGGAATACGGATTCACGGAAAATAAAAAAATACAAAATACAAAACACCGATCTTTTATTCACGGGTGTGAGATATTTTTCCGTGAAATCTCATCTCATTATCTGTAACCGCTTTGTCCTGTTCTAAGCAAGCTGGATCCTATCCCAGCTGACTACGGGCGAAAGGCGGGGTACACCCTGGACAAGTCGCAGGTCATCACAGGGCTGACACATAGACACAGACAACCATTCACACTCACATTCACACCTACGCTCAATTTAGAGTCACCAGTTAACCTAACCTGCATGTCTTTGGACTGTGGGGGAAACCGGAGCACCTGGAGGAAACCCACGCGGACACGGGGAGAACATGCAAACTCCGCACAGAAAGGCCCTCGCCGGCCACGGGGCTCGAACCAGGACTTTCTCGCTGTGAGGCGACAGCGCTAACCACTACACCACCGTGCCGCCCCTTTCCGTGAAATATCAATCGTAAATTAATAAACATATAAATGCAGGCAAGATATTTTAATGATGAACTTCGGCAGTCCAAACATTTAATTCAAGTTTTAGAATTCTTGTTTTTTTTTTATCAGAAATCTGTATCCAGTCTGTAATATACTGAAACATCCGTGACCGATCCGGAAATTATTAGCATCTGTATTAAAATCCATAATCACTCCGTATTTTGTATCTTTTTTTATTTATTATATTTCTGTAATCCGTGACCTATCTGTATTTTATCAACCACCGGAGTGTGTGCATGGGTTGTTTTGGAGTCCAAGCTGTACAGTACGACCCGGAATAATGTGCTACTACTTAGGAATAGTCATGGAAGCTTTTTCCAAGTTGCAGTGTTTATCTCCCTGAGTGTCAGGACCGAGTGATATTATAGTCGGGATTATAGTTGTGGTGTTTCTGCTCCAGAAATTCCGTAGCATGGCAGGACAGACTGAGGTCCTTCAGTGTGCTCGCATCCCAGGATTGTACATCCTTTGAAGCCACAGATCCCTCAGGTCATGCGTTGCATGGACTCCAAGTGTATTCCAAAGGATGTGCAGGATGGCGAACTGTGTGAAGGGCCACGTCCAGGTGGAAAGCCGCATCTCCGTTTTAAACTAAAGATGTGTCCAAGAGAGACATAAAGTGGGCGGGGCATCAATATGACCAATTGGGACAAACTCAGCAGACTCGCGTGAAGCTGCAGTCAGAAACGATACGCAGAAGGTAAAAAGACAGGAATGAGCAGCGCGCTGTGAAAAGAGCTCAGAGGAAAGTGAGCCATCATCATCATCATCTATCTGCAGCCCGTGTGAGAAACTGTCGTTCCAGAGTAGGACTTTTCAGCCACGCTAGGAAATCCTACACCATCATCTCCCGAGACAAATTATACATGATGACAAATTGTTATTTTTTTCCTTTTTTTTTAAAAATATCGTCGGATGGATAAGTGTTCAGAAAACTCCAGTCCTGGTTTTTGTGTTAACTCCATAACCATTAAACATGTTTAGAATGAAATATTCTTCTTGTCTTTAGGTCTTTTTCTTTTTTAAAGATATTTTTTGGGCTTTTTTCACCTTTATTGGATAGGACAGTGTAGAGACAGGACAGGAAATGAGCGGGAGAGAGAGACGGGGAGGGATCAGGAAATGACCTCAGGTTGGAATCGAACCCGGGTCCCCGGATTTATGGTATGGCGCCTTAGCCACGACGCCCCCTAGGTCTTTTTTCTTATCTGATTTTGGCATGAAAGCGTACTCGGGCCACTGTTATTATTAAAAATTTAAAAAATACAAGATTTTCGAAATAAAGTTGTAATATTTCAATACTGTGTATATTACAAGAAAAAAAATCACAATATTTTGAGAATAAGGCAACTGTGAGAAAGAAATCACAATATCTACAGAATAAGATCTTTGATGCTATGAGAAAAAATAAGTCACAATATTTCAAGAATAAAGTCGTAATCATTTGTGTAATATTTTACAAATAAATAAATAAAATACTTAAAGGTACGGAGTGCAAAGTTGAATTTTGGGTAAAATGTTCCATCTCTGTTGCTGTTTCGATGGAGATGTTTCGCTGCCACACACACACACACACACACACACACACACACACACACAGAGTATCCTGTGTGTAAATGTTTTGCTAAGATTAAATAAATAAATAAATATAAAAACCAGGGCTTTGAACCAGAATTTTTTTCCTATTGGTTCGTTCCGAACAGAAACGGAATTTTAACGTTTCCGGTTTTGGGTTCCACCATTAAATAGACGTTCCCGAACTGGTTAGAACAAAAAAAATTTCGTTCCCGGAACGGTTAATTACGTTCCCTGTCAGCTGTTTAACAAATGGCTATAAAATTATGTCTCTGTCTCATCCAGCTTAAGCCAAATGTAGGCTAATTCTATTACACCCTTCATTAAATAAGACAAGAAATAATTCAAAACAATTATTATTTCAAATGTTGGCGATTTGGATTCTCAGTATGTCTTCCCATCTACACAAACAGAAAAAGTGCCAAAAATGAAAGATAATTCGTTCAGTGTGTTACCAAAGGCTAGTCAGGCCCTATGCATCGATAGGCTAACAGAGGTTAACGTCATTTAATGTTCGCGAGCCTCTCATTAACGTGGACAAATATATTGATATCGTGTTTGAAATTGACGTTTTTGAATAACGATAGACTGCAATATTTACCTCTTATTTAAGATGTGGAGACGTGATAGTAGTCCACCCTCCCACTCTCTCCATTCAGTCAGCGAACGTCACACAGGAAGTGAACCCCAGCGGGTTCACAGCGGAATGACTTTTTTATTTGTAGGTTACGGAAACTTTGAGGAACGAAATAAAAAACGGTATTAACCGGTTACCATTATTTTTAATAAGCGTTTCTGTTCCGGAACATAAAAAATAATAAAGTTTCTGGTTTCGTTTCTGTTCCATGTGAAATAGAAAAAGTTCCCGGTTTTCGTTTTCATTCCTTGAACCGGTTCAAAGCCCTGATAAAAACCCAAGTGTCCCGCATTTTACGATTCTGGAGATTGTTGAAGCAAGCGAGCAACAATATCATATCATGCTACCACTATGGGGCGTGTTTCAACCAAGCTACTTTTAACCAAAGCAAGTCGGCGTGGGCAAACACGGCGAACACGGCGGACTCGGCTCTCCCTCCAGCGGAAAAGAAAAGGAAAGCCTTCCTAGTGAGAGCAACTGCAAGATAGAGCGAGGTTAGCAAGATGACATGTCATTTTTCTGGACAGATAACTAAATCATTCTAGCTAGCGCTTAGCTATCTTAGCATTAGAACCCATGGGCTCGACTCCATGGTAGTGAGTACGGAGTTACACACCTAATGTTTTGATCTTACAGAGAACGAAACGAGAACACAAAAGCAGGAACAGAGAAAAGATATAAATATTTGTCTTTTGTTTCACGGATCTATTCGCGAACGTCAACCACAAATTACACAAATCCCTGCGACTCAGAACTCTCCGAGGTCGATGCGGAGTCATGTTTTCTTGGTGGCGTCGCCATCTTGGTGTGACGCAGTTCCATAGTTATGCTAATTAGTTACAGCTCCTCGTTTCTGTCGGGCCGTACCGTTTATCTCAAGAGGGAGGAGAACGGTCCCAAAACAGAGAAACGCAACCCTCAGGACATCAAAATGATCACATCCCATTCATCCACATGATATTGTTCTCGCAAGACAAAGGAAAATGCCATGTACAAAAAAAAAAAATAATAATAATAATAATAAAATGTCAGATGGCATTGCAGTCAGTACCTTTAAGCTTCTGAAGCATCAGCAGATTATTCTTAGTATCAGAAATCTGACGTCAGCTGTGTAAGACAGTTTTCATGTAAAACAACTGCACCCCTGCAATCAGCATGGCATTCTGGGTAACACACACACACACACACACTCTCATAAAACAGCACCAGCTCCAGCCACTTTTATTGTGAGTGGAGCAAAAACCGGTTTGAGTCAGACACGCCAACGCCACACCACTGCGTTGTCCAACGTCCTGTACGAGCTCTGCCCCTCACGCCATTGTTTTCTGAGGATTAAAGCTCAGTCTGGCGCTCATTCACTGAGCACCAACTCACTCGTCACGCTCCTCGCTCAGACACAGGTCAGGACTTTCAGGTCTTTAATTAAATACGAGAGCTTTAAAGAGAATTCCACAAAACGTTTACGCAAGAGGACGAAGCTGGAAACGTCCCGGGGCAAATCTAAAAAACACTCACACCGCGTAACAAAGAAACACAAAACATTCTAAATATTCTGTTTCCTGTTAGACAGTCTGACTTATACGGAATTTCATTTATTTCATTTAAAAAATAAACAATGTATGCTTTTTCACGCTCAGGAAACGACCAATCTGTTGTTTCTATAGCAACAGCTCATTCGCAAGAGAGCTCATGTACAGCTGACGCTCCATATAAACTAATCAAAAACACGTGATTGTTGATCCTTTAGTGAAGGAGTCTCCAGTGTCAGTACTGGGGTAAAGCTGGAACTTTACTTTTCAGCACAGAGAAGTTTACGCTTTGTGGTTTTTCAGATCTCATATGAAGGCTCCAACACGTGGAACCACCTACAGTATATCACAGAATTGTTATATGCTGATGATGAGGCTATATTTGCCAACTCTGTAGAAGAACTAAGGAGTATCCTGGAAATATACGACTACACCTTTTCACGCTTTGGCTTGAAAATGTCATACAATAAAACAGAAACGATGGTTTTCAATACTGATGATGACATAAAAAGCCAGGAAAGCCTAATAACCATCAACAGTAACAAAATCAAGAATGTACGATCATTCAAATATCTGGGATATACAATTTCAAATGTAGACACAAATCCATCTTGTTTTCTATATGCTAGAATTGGAGTGGCTTACCAAAAATGGAATGAACTCAAACATATCTTAACTGACAACCGGATTAAGCTTCCAACTCGTGTGATGTTCCTTACGTCGTGTGCGAGATCTCGCCTCCTTTACAGTATTCAAGGGTGGTCACTAACGGAGAAAGAGCTCGACAAAATTGAAGTTATATGGCATGGGTTTCTTAGGAAAATGGTGAAAGGAGGGTTTGAACGTGTGAATGCACCAACGAAAGGTCAGAGTGTGGTGGGAGAGGCAGACTGGAGGTATAAATATTCAAACGAAGAACTTCAGAAGCGGACCAAAACTACACCGATCCGAAATTTCTGCCACTCCCAAAACATGAAATACCTTGGACATATATGCAGACCAGTGGCGGCTGCTGGTTTTTAAAACAGGGGAAGCCCATTTTATGCATTCATCGTAAAACCTATAGGCCGGATATCAAAGCATAGAAAGGTGTGCCCCATTAGCATAGTGAACTAGACAACCCCACCTAGTGGCAGAAAGTATTTTTGCTTGTACATTTCATGTTATAGTCTGGCTTGCCAGGCTAGTGCCTCATATCCTTAATCAAAAATATCAAACATCCAAAAATCACTGGCTATTCAACGAAGAGCCTTGAACATCATACCCTGATATGCAACACAGAGTCTTTAACACAACACCCAGCTGTGCAACACATCCTTGAACATCTTCTGCAACACAGTCTGGAAATTCATAACCAGGTAGGCTATGCAACACACAGAACCTTGAATATTATACCCAGGTATAACCTATAACACAGAGCCCACCATTCTCTTAACATTACTGAACAATATACACACTTCAGATTCATGAACATTATATGATGCACACTATTTATACGAGCACCTTCATCGATGGCATGTTCCACCCTGACCCTCCCCAGACAGCCAAGTCTTGCACATGAAGTGACATGCTCATTGCTCGTTTCATGCCTTTTGCAAGCCCTTTTGAAATTCACCAGGTCCCCAAACCCATCTTTTGACCAAACTAAATTTCCCTGAGAGGGCTTCATCAAAAGACATGGCCAACAGTACATTTTATTAGTCACAGGAGACCCAGTCAACCAGTTCACATTTTCATACCAAGACACCTGAAAAGACCCGTTATGACCTGCTGATTTTTGAATGAGATTAAGCTTGGGCTTTGGTCTGCCTTGCTCTTTAATTCTCACTTTCTCCTCATATGGCAGAGTGTCAAAACGTTTTGACAAAAGCATGTCCACGACGTTTGCCATTATAGCAGATAGATACCAGCTGTTAGCAGCTAGCACTGCAGATCCCAATAAGGCTCAAGCTAGCCTACAACCACGTTGATTGAACTACAAATGAAATAAACGAGTGAATTCGCGAATGATCAAACTGATAGAATGGACGAAAGTTAACGGAGCACAACGAGTAATATTTACATTTATTTACAGAGTAATGTACAGAGACATCAATGAGAAGAAACGTTTATATGAAAAGAAATTCGGACAGCACTTTGGCACACGACTACACTTTCTCGACATCCGCTAGGGACTGACTGATCATGCTTACCATGTTCCTCGCCGAAGTACAGCGACCGCCCTCCTCATGTCTTTCAAACACCACCTCCAATAATCCTTTATCAGCCCGGCTTCTTGGCCCTCCCATGTCCCGTTTACCCCCAGAGATACCCGGCTTCCCTGGAAGTGACGATTTTGTCGATTTTAACCAATAACAACTAGCCGAAATTGGCTGTTCAGAGCCGTCTCGTAGACTGCAACGGATACCAGCCTGCCAGTCCATAGAGCCCATTGAAATAAGAAAGGTTACAGCCTGGCAGCAAAGGTGATTCTCGTAGCGAACTGCAAGTTCGTCAGACATCACTCAAATAAGTTACAGGATGACATAGGGATAGTTATGAACGTAAATACAATCTTGGGCATATATTATGTTATGCAAGTTATTGTTTTAATGAGAATTCAACGTCGTGGACGCTGCAGTTTGGGGAGAGAATTTTAGGGGAAGTTCGGCTTCCCTTGTTGTCTCTGAGAAAATCGCCCCTGATGCAGACTCAGAAACGACACACTTCAAAAGCAAGTCCTATTCGACCTCAAAACTCCCAGAAAGATCTGGAGTAAAGCGGAAAAAGTTCTGGGAATGGACGAAAATCAGATCAAAAGAACGATGATGGATAAAGCGAAATTAATGTGACTGCTGGACATTCGATTCAATCCAGCAGAAGCGCCCCAAGACCCCTAATTGTGCGCCATGAGGGAAGAATGATGATGACGACTCAGACGCATTAAGGTGGCAAGAAACTCGTCCACTAATTACCTCTTGACGAGACACACATGTTAATTGAAAAGCATTCCAGGTGACGACCTCATGAAGCTGGTTAAGATAATGACAATAGTGTGTAAAGTGTCATCCGGGTTAATGCTGGATACGCTGAAGAATCTAAAATATTTGTTTCCGCATAATTCCATTATACAGCACTAACAGTGTTGGAATAAAAGGCTTTAAATATATTGATATATTTGTCTGGTATGCCATAACATTCGAGAGCAGCCCAGATGTCATCTCGGTTGACAGAGTCAAATGCTGCTTTAAAGTCGATGAAGTTGATGAAGAGAGGAAGGTTGAACTCTAAGGCTTGCTCGATGATGACTCGCAGAGAGAATAGCTGGTCTATGCACAACCTGTTCCTCCGAAACCCACTGATTTTGCCGCAGTAGGGATTCTATTCCGTCCAACAGCCTCAATACCACAATCACTTGGAAGCTAACCGAATGGTTCAAAGTTAAGTCAGGCACAGGACAAGGCGACATACAGGCCCCTCTGCCCTTCAACATTGTCCTCAACTGGGTTCTGGAGCATGCCCTGTCTGGGAGAACCTCCTCGCACGGATTTCTGCTTCAGAATCACCGCAGCTCTCGACAACCAGCAGTATACATCAGTGATCTCAACTATGCAGATGACAGTGCTGTCCTTGACAGCAGTATAGATGGTCTTCACGAAGCGACATCTAACATCTCTGACACTGGTAAAGAAGCTGGTTTAAAGATCAATGCCAAAAAGACCAGTCGCATGCTGATAGGCAAATTCCACAATCAACATCCCTTTCAGCAGGACGAAGTCCTTGACCTCACAGTGGATAACAAACCTCTGGAGCAGGTGAACCGTTTCAGATACCTTGGCTCTATTATCTCCAGTGACGGCTCCCTTGACAAGGAAATCAACCTTAGGATTGGCAAAGCGTCGGGCGCATTCAACTCTCTAAATAACATCTGGAGAAACCACAGGATTACCCTTACGACAAAGGTAAAGATCCTTGAGAGTGGTGCGCTCTCACTGCTGTTGTATGGCTCCCCCACTTGGGCTCTGAAAAACCGGCATGTACGTCGCCTTGAAAGCTTCCAGCATTCCTGTTTGCGGAGAATCCTCAAAGTACGTTGGCAAGATCACATCACTAATAGGGAACGTCGTGCTCGGACTGCCTGTTGTAAGCTTGGTACACTTATCCAGGTGAACAGATTGCGCTACTTCAGGCATGTTACTTGGATGGAAACTGCCCAACTCCCTAAATATCTACTGGGCTGGACTCCCTCCCATGGTCACCGCAGCATTGGTCGCCCACGTCTTAGCATTTTGCAAACTATTGCTGCTGACTTCAGGCAACTGTTCAGCGACTCATGCTGCTACGGACAGGAGTTCTTGGAGACGCCTCCTAAGTTCATTAAAACTAGATTGCGAGCAGGCAGACTAAACGTGAAGACCTTACCAAGTACAAGTAAGTCATATGACCCGTACGGACCCGTGCACGCACTTTTAATAAAACCACTGGGAAAAGTCACATGACTGGGCAGATAAGGATTTTTGAATCCGGTCCGGGAAAAGCCGTACACGGCCCTGGACCCGTTTCTCTCGCTTCCTTCTGCTGTTTTCATTTTGCTCCGAATTGTTACTTTGAAAAATGAGCCACACAATTGAACACAGTGAGAGTGAATTTTATTATCCAAGTGATTTATCAGACACAGACTGAATTGAACAAGCTGAAATTGTCGAAGAAAATTTAAGAAAAAGGTATTTTTAGCGAAGAAATTCACGCAAAGAAAACACGGTAAAAAAAAAAAAACCTAAGTACGACATGAACGTTTTCAAAAGATTTCTTGCTGAAGTTAAGGAGGACAGAGACGTAACAGTCGTCAGCTCGAAGGAGCTCGATAGGTTCTGTATACAAGTGAAGAAAAAAGGAAATTTAGACTCCGAACTTGACACTGTCCTCCTTTTCACGAAGTATTCAACACTACCTTGACAACAGTCAGATAAACATTCTGAAAGACAAAGACTTTAAAAAGTCCAGGGAAGTCCTGAAGTCATTTTCATTTCGAGAGAACACAAGCCTCAACACTAGGCATTAATTGCCCGAATGCTTCATTTGCCCGACCAAGACGTTCGAGCGGAAATATTTTAGTGAGTTAGCGACACCTATGGTCGGTTTCTTTAAGCACAAAAATGATTTTCGTGCAAGTACATTACAAAAAACAAGACGTATTAACCAGCATCCTTGCCTCCCCTGCGATCGCCGTTTTGTTTTTTCTTCCCAATTTGTAACGGCGATGCTGACTGGCTCGCTTCAGTGCTTTTCATCACTATGAGTGGTCTGAAGCCAAGTGGAGATGTCCAGCGTCTGTTGCTGTGGTCCAAAGAAAACTACAGCTAAAAAAAGCTCTATTACCAGATTATTTGGATAATCTTCATCAGAAAGAAGTGAAGGATAGATATGTGGAAATTAGAATTTATTAGCAGTTCTGATCCCGTACAAAATTCCTCAAAACGACCGGCGCGATGGTGCAGATTAGTGGCCTTGCGTTAGCATTAGCTACATGTTGGAATATACCTTCTTCTTCCCCGAAGAGTCCCGACATGGAAGAACAGTTTTTAAAAAAAAAACTACAAAAGCAAGAAAACCTTCTTTGTATAAAGACTTTTTCCCGACATCAGCTTTTGGGAACAGAATGTTGCGAAAGCCAAAGCATTTACTCTCAAAGGACTCCGACCTGAACTGTGGGCTGGATCTTATCCCCACCCCTCCATGTCTCAGCAACCCCAAGGGCATCTAGCTCCAGAGCTATTTACACTATCATTTATACAGTGATGCTTATTATTGTTAAAACAATATCTGAAGTGTTTTGTAAAATTAAATATCTTGCTCCAGACTTTCAAACAATATTGTAAAATTTTATTTTAATTTTATCTAATAGTGGATGGAACAGGGCGGCACGGTGGTGTAGTGGTTAGCGCTGTCGCCTCACAGTAAGAAGGTCCGGGTTCGAGCCCTGTGGCCGGCGAGGGCCTTTCTGTGTGGAGTTTGCATGTTCTCCCCGTGTCCGCGTGGGTTTCCTCCGGGTGCTCCGGTTTCCCCCACAGTCCAAAGACATGCAGGTTAGGTTAACTGGTGACTCTAAATTGAGCGTAGGTGTGAATGTGAGTGTGAATGGTTGTCTGTGTCTATGTGTCAGCCCTGTGATGACCTGGCGACTTGTCCAGGGTGTACCCCGCCTTTCACCCGTAGTCAGCTGGGATAGGCTCCAGCTTGCCTGCGACCCTGTAGAACAGGATAAAGCGGCTACAGATAATGAGATGAGATTAATTAAGAAATAAAGCAAGTTTAAAAATGACTTCAGTTCTCCTTTAAGGTGTCAAAAGTTAACGTTGAGGCCTGGAACAGTAAATTCAATTGTATTTTATAGAATTCAAACTGTTATTTCAAGCCTGTGCAAAGGTGATTCAGCATATAAACAGTTTGCTGTCAATCAAATAAAAGTTGATCGGTTTGTTTTTCGCACACATTTCATTATTTTCACATTTCATTTCAAGTTCATTATTTTACACCGTGTACATTAGTTAAAAAAGTTCAGATGATAAAATGCTTATTGAGCGAGTTAGTTTGGGCCGGACGGGAAAATATTTGGCTCTTGATCATTTGTATGGATCTCGTGGCGATTGGGCCGTACAGCATGACCTCAAGCCAAATATTTTCCTGTCCCGCCCGAACTCTGTCAATAAATACATAATATGTTCCAGATGTTATTTCAGAGTTGTGATGTCTTCAGTTTTGTTCTATAATGTACAAAAGAGTCACAATCCCTATTTTGAAAAACCTATGAATGAGTAGAATACATAGGGGTGTACAAACTTTTGACTGGTACTGTACATTACAGCTTGTTTCGCAGATGTTCCACAACATTAAATGTAACTGCAAATGGATAAAACGTACATCGTGGTGTTTTATGAATTTAAAAAGTGTTTGCATTGGCTAACTGCTGTGGTATAAGAGGAATAAAACACTCGCTGGAAAATAATCATCTCTGGCGCGTTAACAGTCACCGACGCCACCCGGGCGTTGATTATTTTCCTATAACAGAACAACGTGGAGTGTTTCATTTCTTTACACAGTGTACATGAATATCCATATCCAACACCTCGAATGTTAACTGCTATAAACTAAATCAGCGTCACTTTCCTTGTCCTATATTCCTAACACCTGCTGAAGGCGTGGAGTTTATTTGTGTGATCTCATACATAACTCCGCCCTAAATCAGTTTTACCGAGAAAGCCCGGAAGATTTCTATAATCCGAGTCACTCAGACAGATCTGTGAATATTTCATGTGTATGGGCCATTCTCAGAAAATGTGACGAGTAACGGTAAAGACATTTTAAAAAATTTTGTATACACTAATTTTAGTTACAGTCCATGTAAATATATTTAACAGGCAGAAAAGCATATTTCATGAATTCACAAAGCAAGAGATATCATTATTATGAAAAAATAATGGCCAGTTGTTGTCTTTATCTTTACCATCACCCATAATGTCTTTACCGTTACCCTATAGAGTAACGGTAAAGACATCTCATGGCATTTTTGGGTCACTGAGTACAGGAAAATAAAATAATAAATTATATATATACTGCGTATATATCAAACAAATTACGCATTTATTTGGCTAACGAAACTTTCAACACGCAGCATCATTACCTTTATCATTCAGGGGTGACGGCAAAGACAGTTCATTTCCCTGACATCTCGAAATGTCATATTTACCTGATCAGTATCCTGGATTCCAACATTCATGCACCAGTGACTTTTTCAAAATGGCTACTCAACATCCTGGTCCTTCCTCATGTAGCTGCACTGCCCTCTACTGAGTTACAGTATGATTTTACCATTTGGGTAACGGTAAAGACATCAAGAAAGTACATGTTCTTGCGCATATATTTTAGGCTGTGCACCAAAAAACGTTGAAGCAAAGATCATGATATTTTCCACAATCAAAAGTGAAGGTATAGAGGTCATATTTCAGAAAGAAAAGTGAAAATAAAATAAAAAACAAAGGAATTATTTTCATTCAAATTTCACTAATCCTCATTTCGACACATGGCAGTAATGACATTTATGCTAACGAAAATTTTTGCAAATGCAGACAAGTTGTCTCAAATTTTTTTTTTTTACTGTTCTGTTAAATTCGTTCTTAAAATAAATGTATAATAGAGCGCCAGGATTAATGGTTTTAGAGGGAAAAAAACAAACTTCATGTTTAAAACTGAATTTCACATTTTCTGAGAATGGGCTGTATATTTACTAGACACTCGTACACGGCGCAAGAGCTGCTCTGATGTTGCTAACACACTTTTGCAGGAAGTAAGGCATGCTAAGAATGTTTACAGACCCTTTTAAAATTAAATTACTTCCTGATCTGGAACAGGAACACTTTTACATGTGACGTGGTTCATAAACCCGACACGAGCACATGTGAGAAGGACAGCCAGGCAGGAGAGCAGATAAACCCGCTCATGAGGACACATGAGTCGTTCTTTCCATTCGCATTTTCTTACAGCACAGTTTTTCTTGGCATGAGTCAACGTTAAAACGATTGTAAAGCGTCTTCGTGTCTGAACGGATGCTCGTGAATTGAGATGAACGCCGATAAGGCCGACTCCGTTAAAAAAAAAAAAGAAAAGAAAGTTGCTGAAATGTAAGAAATGCGGTTCCTGGAGAGATGCCTGGTGTTTGATGGTGCCCACTGGAGCCAACACATGGTTCCAATCAAGATAAGAATGTTGGAAGGGTCAGGAATCCTCATAAAAAAAAAGAAAAGAGGTGCTACAGACCCTAGATTTATATTTCTGAAAACAAAAGAAGGTGTCATGGAGACTTGCACAAGAGCAGCAGGATAGACAGCGGGATAGACAGCGGGACAGACGCCATGGTGCCACTTTTATTCTGAGGGAAAAACAAGCACCATGCTTTCAAGTTCAAGGAGGAATTCTCTGCTCTGATTGGTCAGAAGGTGTTCATTCATTTAGAGTAGTGCAGATGCAAATATCGTTTCTATAGTAACAGTTCATTACACACACACACACACACACACACGGACGCATACGACAGACACTGCACGTAAACGGATTAAAAACGTGGTGACTGTTGAAATGCCGAAACGTTTATTTGAGATTTCTGGAAGGAGTCTCCAGTGTCAGCGCATTGTAACACTAACGTAAATCTGTAACTTTACATTTTCTGATATTTTCACTTGGATTATATTTTGTGATTTCTCGAGAACAAACATGTTTCACGGACGTTCCATAACTCTGACTTTAACTCGATATTAAAACGCCGCAGGATGTCCGTTATCAGAAAATAATCAAATGCAATGAGAGCACTAACAGCATCACACCACCCTGCTGTTGATTAATTTCCAACAGCATGAAAGCATGAGTGTTTCATTCCTTAGATATTGTTAATTATTTTTAAATGTTAATTTTTATTTTCAATCTTTAAACCTGTAAAGTCTTAAAACTTAAAGATTTTCTTTTCCCTTTCTATAATTTTTTTTTAAATACAAAAGTTAATCAAAATAAAACTGAGCTCTGTCGAGACACTTACCAATCATCCTTTACACTTCTTTATATGTTCGTTGATATTATATTTGTACATACACTCACCGGCCATCAGGGAAAAATAACCTCCTCCAAAAAAAAGTCACTTCAGCCTGGTCAGGTGAACATAACCGAAGCCTTGTGCGTTCTTAAGTATTAAAGCTGTGCTGCCTTTCAGATTTTTCAAGTGTAGGTCATAAAAAGAATTTTCCCGACACCCAATTATTTTTGTTTAGTGACCAAAAGCTACTGAATTCAATCACAGACTTCCAATTTTATTATTTATAAAATAGAACAATTAATGACTTTAGGGTCACGTGGCCCGAAATTCTCCGCTATTTTTTCCTGCTTCACCATGACCCAATACAAGATACTACGTTATGCATCACATCACGTGGTGGGCTTTCCCCGTTCATGCAAGGCATTGTGGGATACAAATTTGAAACAGGAGAGAAAAATGGAGGATGCGAGTGTGCGAATGAAACGTGAAAGAGCGACTACAGTAACGGAAAGAAAGCGAGAAGAAGAAAAGACGTTATGTTATATACGAAGGAAAGGAAACGCAGGACCAAACTAATAAATATGGGCGCTCAGCGAGCACCTCGGTGTGATCAGCTGTTCGTTTAGCGACAGAATGATGGAACTGTCAGTGCACGCTCAAAGGGAAACCTGTAGATGGCAGTAATGCAGCACTGTGGATGCCAGCTGCTGTAAAACCCAAAAGAAGAAGAAGTTAAACCTGCGCATGCACACACGGACTTCCTCTGTCTGCTTGACTGCACCAAGCGAGCGATTTCATGCACATTATTTGCTTTAATCCCCTCAAATTAAATAACTTTCCAGCCACAGAATGGCCTGATATTTTGTGAGATATTACAGAAATAAACAGATATCACAATCACCACATTTCAGACGGAACTAAATTTCACCGATTTTATGAAATCGAAAGGCCGTCTCGCTTTAAAGAAAGTGCTATCCTGGAAAAATAGTGGAAAAAAGTGTAGAAATTAAAATTCTATTGTGCATCAAGATTATAACAAATCATTTTATAATTGCAACATAAATCGAATTGAATCATCAAGTCCATATGATTCCTGCCCCAAACCACTGACACAGAAACATTAGGGTACATGAGCGTAGATTGTGCTTTGGGGGACACAAATGGACTCCGACTGAAGCCCCATCTCTGACAGCATACAAATATAATAAAACTGTATCTAAAGCTCAACACTTTGAGCTACACAGTAAACCATAACGCTGAAATACACTCATAGGACACCTGTAAGACACTTTATCTAATCAGTCATCAATCCCGTGTCCTTCAACTTACACATCACATGAGAACAATGCAGCATGCTACGCTGTGGCGCTAACACAGACCCGCTACACGTCCACGCGCATGCAGGGGAGCGATTTATTTTCAGAAATGCTTCAGGGTATGATGACTTTCAGCAGATGTGCTATAAATAGGAGGCCATGTGAAGTGTGGTGCTCTGTAACACAGCACTGACAGGCTTCCAGAGGCTCCCACAAGCTTCCAGAGGCTTCAATGGGCTTCCAGAGGCTTCCACAGGCTTCCAGAGGCTCACACGGGCTTCCAGAGGCATGACTGCTTTCCCAACACTCAACCTGAAAAAGCTACAGGTGGACATTTTGTGGATTCTGACACTAAATATTTCGTGACGTTGGTTCTGTTGTGTGAATTAATCTGACAGAAGTCAGACTGCATCCCAGATCACACACTACGGTGAATGAGTAATAACACCATTAGTGTGTTGTACTACTGCAGTACATCATGAATTGGTTCTAAAAGCTGATTGGCTGAGCCGTGCGCATGTATCAACCACGGTAACTGAGCTCTGAGTTAATGCACCGGTTTTATCTTACCTCATTATCTGTAGCCGCTTTATCCTGTTCTACAGGGTCGCAGGCGAGCTGGATCCTATCCCAGCTGACTACGGGCGAAAGGCGGGGTACACCCTGGACAAGTCGCCAGGTCATCACAGGGCTGACACATAGACACAGACAACCATTCACACTCACATTCACACCTATGCTCAATTTAGAGTCACCAGTTAACCTAACCTGCATGTCTTTGGGGGAAACCGGAGCACCCGGAGGAAACCCACGCGGACACGGGGAGAACATGCAAACTCCGCACAGAAAGGCCCTCGCCGGCCACGGGGCTCGAACCCGGACCTTCTTGCTGTGAGGCGACAGCGCTAACCACTACACCACCGTGCCGCCCACCGGTTTTATGTAAATCGAATAAAACCATTCCACTACACCCACTGCTCTGTCCACACAGTACTGTCATCTTTGCCTGTTATGTTGCTGAGCAACGAAAGCTTACTAGTACCAGATTACAACTCATAGCAGAATATTAGCAGGGTTTTCCCCAAAGTGCAGATACGAGGCGCTCCATCATAAATTGAATGACGTCATAAACTGAACAATGCAGAATACTTTCCGCACCTAACTATATCCTATTCCCCTCTGAAAATGCGTAATAATGACAGAAATAGGAAGATATTGTAATATACAGTAGGTCTTGATGATCCTGGTCCTCGACCAAGAAGTGAAAATAAAAGGTTTAGCTGCGTGCACTGACTGCCATTCGGAACCACACACAAGACCATGTTCTTGGTGCTGGCCACTAGATGGCGCTGTTGCATGGTTTGACCTCAATTCTGTTCCTGGCATCCTGGAATTGTAAAATGAAGAGGCACAGTGTTTTCATCTCAAATCTAATTTTGCCCTTTAATTTCACCCCTTGCATATTTGACAAGGGAAAAACAGCAAATTTAATAATGCCACCAGAATGCACCATTTGAAGTCTCTAATTTCAAAATTTTCAGCGGGAGCATGTCCCCAGACCCCCCCAGCAGCCTTCAGGTCCCTCCGGCTCGGGCTCCGCATCAGTTGCACTGTCGTAATATTTGTTGTTGTTTTTTCTGGGGAAAGCCCTGCTTACGTATTAATAAATTATTACCTCAGCCAGCTGTGTTGGAGGAGGTTATGTTTTCGCCTCCGTTTGTTTGTCTGTTCCCAATGCAGCTCAAAAAGTCGTGAACGGATTTGGATGAACTTTGGTAGACAGCTTTAGCATTATCCGAGGTTCCAGTGATCTGATTTTGATGTTGATGATACAGTATGTGGCTTGCCGGGGATACGAACTCTACCGAGCGCGCTCCTATTGGTCCGAGATCCGATATATATCCGATTCATGGCTGTGTAACCTGAACGAGAATGCTCAGATCAGAATTCATGCGGCTTTTTGCCGATACGCATGAGCCGAATGCCGTCATCACCAGTACCAGGATTTTAAAGATTAAAAACAAAGTTTTAAGCTCGATGTTTAAATGAACGTGCAATTAAATATATCTCATCTCATCTCATTATCTGTAGCCGCTTTATCCTGTTCTACAGGGTCGCAGGCGAGCTGGAGCCTATCCCAGCTGACTACGGGCAAAAGGCGGGGTACACCCTGGACAAGTCGCCAGGTCATCACAGGGCTGACACATAGACACAGACAACCATTCACACTTACGGTCAATTTAGATTCACCAGTTAACCTAACCTGCATGTCTTTGGACTGTGGGGGAAACCGGAGCACCCGGAGGAAACCCACGCGGACACGGGGAGAACATGCAAACTCCGCACAGAAAGGCCCTCGCCGGCCACGGGGCTCGAACCCAGGACCTTCTTGCTGTGAGGCGACAGCGCTAACCACGACACCACTGTGCCGCCCCAATTAAATATATAATTAAATAAAATGTAAACACACACACACACAGCAGCCACTTTAATAGGAACTTGTTGTTGGTTCTAAGATCCCTGTTCTTGGCTGCAGGAGTGGAACCCAATGTGTTCTTCTATTTTTCTGTTGCATGCTGAGATGCTTTTCTGCTCACCACGGTTGTAAAGAGTGATTATATGAGTTACTATATCCTTCCTGGCAAAAAACAAAAAAATCTCAAACCAATCTGCGTTTTCTGCTCTCTGACCCTCTCTTATCAACAAGGCATTTGTTTCCACCCACAGAACGGTCACTCACTCACTCGATGATGTTTTTTGTTTTCCGCACCATTCTGTGTAAACTCTAGAGACTGTTGTGTGTGAAAACCCCAGGAGGAGATCAGCAGCTTCTGAAATACTCAAACCTCATACTCATCTGGCTCAAACCAACACCCATACCACAGTGAAAGAAAGAAAGAAAGAAAGAAAGAAAGAAAGAAAGAAAGAAAGAAAGACTCAGACTTCTTTGAAATCACAATTTTTCCCATTCTGATGTTTGAACATTGTGAACATTAATTAACTGAAGCTCTTGATTTGTATCTGCGTGATTTGATGCGTCGTGATTTGATGCTGTCGAGGGATCGGCTGATTACAGAACTGCAGAAAACAGCAGGTGGGTGTGGGGGTCGGGGAGGTTCCTTTTTTTAAAAAAAAGAATATACTACATTTTTATATGTGCCATATTTCGTATGCTGTTTTATTATTTGAAGTAGTTTGGAAAATGGTTGCATCATATAGTTGGTTAATGCATTAATCTGTTAATACACTTTCAATACAAGTAAGAAATAAGAAAAACACCGGGTGTAAATCATGCAGCAGGGTGGGCGGGGTTACGCTTTTACACACATGCTGTGGATTAAAATGTTATTGTATTCCAAATAAAAGCCTGAAATCACTTTTCAGTTTGATTTGGTCTTAAAGTGTCGTTCAGGAATTAAATTAAATATCCCCTAATAATAACACGTCATACGACGACATTTACTCATTTGTTTGATTCTTTTATCCAAAGCCTCTTCCACTTCAGACCGAGCAGATCAGGGTTCCTTCATCTGCCTTGAGTTCAGGTCACAAAACCCAGCAACAGAGCAAACAGGAAGTGAACACACCACCGTTTTTCCGTCTGCTGGCCAAATCCCAACATTACATCATCATTAGTCTCTGTTACAAGCCTGGATCGACTGGAATGGATTCTGATCGGCTCGAAACGGCACAACAGATCCCTTGTTTTTAACTCCGTTAACATTCTTCCTCATGAACACCAACAGAGCTGTGAGAGAAACATTTAATCCAACCAGGCAAAGTTAAAACCCGAGTCATGAGAATAAAAAGCTTTGCTTCCAGCGCAGATACGTCCCGGACGTGAACGTGACACCAGACAGTTCCTGGAAATGAGGTTTGGATTATCGTGCTGGCTGTTAATGCAGGAGGAGAACAGGCGGGTGTTCCACATTTAATAAAATGGCTGAGGAGTGTAAAGTTATTAGAGCGTGATGTACACCCCGACACACTTCCCAACACTGCAGTCAGTTCAGTCTCGCCATTATAAACCTGAGAAACGTCTCACGTTGCGCGTTGCAGGTGGACGCCGATATCTCATCTCTTTAGGAACCTGCCATACGACCATGACGATGGGGTGCTGGATTATAATATTTATCCTGTCCACATTCCCTGGATATGAGCAATCACATGCTCCGATTGGCTACACTACTACTAGGATATCAGCTCATATACCATGAGGAGAGAAAAACAAAATGGCAGCGCGCATCAAGTCAGAAATATCACTTTGTTATCAAGTATTTAAAAGAAACAGAAATAGCTAAAAGCATATAGACCCCTTTGCATGTTTGTAATCAAACCGACTGTTGCCAGGATGCGCGCGCAGCCTGGACTCAGAAACAATGGCGCTGCCCATAGACCGGCATTATGAGCTGTCAGATTATGCCAAACAATTGTCGTTACAAGATCGAGAATGCTACATAAATAAGTTAACTCTAACAAGTGGACATTGCCTACCGGATCCGTATTTAATTAAAGAGTGGACGGACGATGTTAGGAAGTTTTCCTCTGATACCTGAAGGCAGTCATACTCATGGGCGCTGCCAGGGGGGGAAAGGTTAGAACAATTCTAGGGGCCCAGCACTGCCATGGGGCCCTTTAAGGGGCTGATAATATGCTTTTAATAAGACTTTTGAAATAACAACAATGCAATATTCCATCTGGTAAAATGAGCTAATTGAACAAGGTTGTCTATTTCTTGAGTTCTTCAACATATTGTCATTTAACCCTCCCCCTTTTGCGAAAAGGTACTGGTAGTTCTGGTAGAAGCGCGATGCGTTAAATCTGTGTGCTGATCAGTGCAACGCTACTTGCTGCTGTGTTGCGGTGCAGCAGCCAGCCAGCAGTGGAGTGCGTACAGTCTATGATCCCTAAATATGAAGAGTGGCTGTCAAAAACGTAAAGAAAGGCAGCTGAAAGCTGAGAGGGACCGGAGAGGCAGGCAACTGGTCACTCTGTTTTTTCCCAAAGAAAGGTAGCTATTGCTCACATGTGTGTTCAAAATATTAGCGAATGGTAAATGAACAGTATGAACGTGGTTGGATTAGCCTATCAAGAGAACACTTTTACAGTTTGTACAGTGACATTTTTTCCATTTTAATAACTGAACTGACGTGTGATAAACAGGATGAAATATTACATTATGCTGGTGCTAATAACTAGTGCTAATAACCAGTTTCATAACTAATGGAGTGCCCTAAATATGCACAGATTCAGCCTCAGGGGGACCTCCGCCCTACCAAACCACTGAACCCCTCTTTGGAGAAGGAGGTAAGCAGCAATACAACCCATAAATGCTTTAGGATTGAAGTTTTTAATGAGCGAGCGCCATATACAGTTTGCTAGATTAAAGTGTTGCTAATAACGGACACCAGTCAAGTGTTTGACATGGTTACGTGTGTGGAATGTTCACACGTTCTAAACCATTGGTTTCAAACATATTCCCTTTTTGCAGAACAGTACACACAGCTTTCTACCTAACACATAACAATCCATGGGATTTCCATAGGTATTTTGATGCGGGGTAGAAAACTTTTTCTATGATTTATTAGCAGTCACATCACACATTTCACTACCAGTTGTCCTAGCACAAGAAGGCATGTGGCAAAATCTTGAATTTTCATTTGTGATTGTAAATGCACCAGAATTAGTGACTGACCAGTTTTCATCTAGTCCCTGGTAGGTTAATACATAAAATGTAATAAAGTCACAAACTCAAGGTCCATGGGCTATCAAAAGCCAAATAATGACAATAGTGCAATTGTGACGAGGGTGGGCAAAGTTGGGGGGCCCAAAATTCTAATCTTTCATGGGGCCCAAAATTTCTGGCGGCGCCCCTGTCATACTATTTACAAAAAATATCAAACTAACTAAAAAAAAAAACAGAACCTATTTATAAAAGTAGCCTGCCATCAACATTCTGGTTACAGCGAGACTACAACTTGATTAACAATGGGACATTCATATTCATTTTGTTTTAATCAAATTATGCCAGTGATGTGATGGCAATGTGGCTTTAGCTACAACAGCAAATACCAACACTAAACAGCAATTTGCAGGAGGTGATGGCATGAAAGGAATGATAGTGTAAAGAGTGCAGCTAAGAGAAATCAGAGCTGCGTAAAAAGCGAGAGGCAGAAATGAAACTGAACGGGGCGGGAGCTAGGTTAGAGCAGTCAACGTAAGTTGGCATTTAGAGTGAGGGCACACAATTTTACCTTTCCATCCTTGCTTTAAAATTGTGATTTTCGGCATACACAAATAATGATGGGACAAAATCTGGACTGCTTGAGTCAAGCGAGACCTCTCCTACAAACAAAATTGCACGCTAAGCTAAGTTAACATGCTAACAATATTCATTACATTGTGTAACTATGACCCAGCTAATCAGACAAACGTTACCAAAGTATTTTGCTACATCAATAAACGAAGACTAGAAAGAATAAAAAAGATTTAATAAATAGCCTGATCTTACCTGTGATGAAGTGGGCGCTGCAAACCCGCGCATTTTTGATGGAGCTTTCATCCCAGTCTACACGTTTGATGGCTTGTAGCCATAGACGTCGGCGATTTTTTTGGAATGGGTGAGATCCTGCTGGAATTCTGTACATTTTAACCCCATCACTGCTACGATTCTGACACCCGACACACAACAACTAGGCATTTCTTCCAAATATTTCTTCTCGTTTCTACCGTCACTGAGTCTTTTTTGGGTCCAGGTTGCGCGCGCAATTTCCTCTTACGTATGAATGACGTTTACTGCGAAGGGGTCTATAGCTTCCCCCCCACCAATATCTCCTGTTCCACACTCCAGCCCAGTCGGTGGCAGTAATGCACCACCAAAAGAAGAAGAAAACCCCAAAAATACAAAAAAAAAAAGCAACAAAATCTCATATCATCTCTAGCCGCTTTATCCTGTTCTACAGGGTCGCAGGCAAGCTGGAGCCTATCCCAGCTGACTACGGGCGAAAGGCGGGGTTCACCCTGGACAAGTCGCCAGGTCATCACAGGGCTGACACAGACACCCATTCACACTCACATTCACACCTACACTCAATTTAGAGTCACCAGTTAACCTAACCTGCATGTCTTTGGACTGTGGGGGAAACCGGAGCACCCGGAGGAAACCCACGCGGACACGGGGAGAACATGCAAACTCCGCACAGAAAGGCCCTCGCCGGCCACGGGGCTCGAACCCGGACCTTCTTGCTGTGAGGCGACAGTGCTAACCACTACACCACTGCAACAAAATATGGAATGAAAATATTTCATGGTAAGAACGTATCTTTTTTCCCCAGAATTATTATTATTATTATTGCATTTTTCACAAATTGTTTCTGTCATTTCGCCGGTTTGTTTATGTTCCAAGCAGAAATTATTTTGTCAGACGTTTTGTATAAAGTTTTTATTTATCGAATTTGCAAAAAATAAGATTGAGAGAAAAATGCTCCGTTTCTCAAAATCTAGTGAATACGGATAGAAGAAAACAGTTATTCCACTCAATCTCGGTGCTACGCGCCTCGTCGGCTATCAGCTCACGTACGAGTCGATTTTGTGGAATAACTGTTAAATATATTTAGGCACTGTGTAAAAGCCGAGCTCACGATGAGTGCAAAATGTGTGTGTTAGTGGCAAAGTGGTGGTTAGAGTCACTCTCAGTTATTATTCCTGTTGTGGGCGGAGCCGTCAGCACAGGAAGCTGTATTTGTTCTGCTCCAGACGCTCGCTGCTGTGTTTATATCCCCCGTGTGCCTCCGTCAGAGGTTTAGCGCGGTGTGTTATAAAGCTCATCCTGATTTGTCATTCATGTACAGTGTAAAGTGTGTGTCCTGTTTATTGAGTGTGTTTTGGTTGAACTGTGGTTTAGTACCAGACTTTGAGCGCAGAGGCTCACGGGGCTCGTTTGGCGAACTCGTAGAGGTTTGGCTGGTCCTCGGTTGAGCGGAGCGAGGTGTGTAACGTTCAGAGCAGAGTCTGTAAACATCACTCTGAAAAATTATGTTCATTATTTGCATTTTGTTTTCTTGTCACGGTACTCTGTGTTTGATGTCCAGTGTTCGATACTATACTTGTATTTAAGAGGAATAAAACTCACCTGCACCTGTCAGAGACTCTCTGCTTTTGATCTTAATGCCGAGGGATGCTGCGGTGTTAGTAAATAATCCCACAATATTATATTTTTTAAAAATCAAATCAAATCTATCTTATGGAAATAAAGATACACATTTCGTTGCGCGGTGGTCAAGTGTTTATGAGATACACGGCCTTGTGCTTATGCTCGGGTTCCTGTGGTGGTACACGGATGTAGTTCGTATGTGCGGCCGTTATACGGCCTCGAAAGTCATCAATAATCAGGTCGATGCGTTACATTACCATATTCTCTGAAGCATGGAGCTTCGCTAAAATGATCTACATTTTAAACACATTTTATTCGGATATCCTCGCAGGAACATGATTGTGTTCCAGGTCAGAACTGTAGGTCAGGTGGAATTTTTCAACCTCGGTTAGAATTTTTAACCCAGTTCATAATTTGCTACTTGTATTAAGGAGACTTCGGGTTCGGTTTAGGGTTCAGATTTGGGAAGATTTTCTATTTTAAACTACTTGATGATGTAATCAGACTGGACTCATTAATAAATTCAGAATATACATACTACATCACTCCTTCCATTGCAATCGCTGCTGGGCTAGTCGTTAAGGTGTTGGGTTAAGAATCTGAAGGTTCCGAGTTTGAATCCTGGTTAAGTATGAAAAAAGATATTTTAAAAAATTGTAGATAGGAATAGACGGACTGGAAAGAATCTTTCCTTTTAAAAATCTTAGATAATCCAAAATTTTAACTCGGTTAGAAATTATGAACTTGGTTAAAACATTTTAACCCAGGTCAACAAAAATAATAAATAAATAAATAAATAAAAATAAAAACACCTAGGTTGAAAATATTTTGACCTGTAATATTTATATTGTAATTAATTAAAATAAAATAAAACTGAGGTAAGTTCAACAGGTCTTGTGTAACACAAACTTATCAAACTAACTACAGCTTGTGAACAGAGTGTATACAGAATTTATATTTTAAAAAAATGAGTAATAACAATGGCGGCACGGTGGCGTAGTGGTTAGCGCTGTCGCCTCACAGCAAGAAGGTCCGGGTTCGAGCCCCGGGGCCGGCGAGGGCCTTTCTGTGCGGAGTTTGCATGTTCTCCCCGTGTCCGTGTGGGTTTCCTCCGGGTGCTCCGGTTTCCCCCACAGTCCAAAGACATGCAGGTTAGGTTAACTGGTGACTCTAAATTGAGCGTAGGTGTGAATGTGAGTGTGAATGGTTGTCTGTGTCTATGTGTCAGCCCTGTGATGACCTGGCGACTTGTCCAGGGTGTACCCCGCCTTTCGCCCGTAGTCAGCTGGGATAGGCTCCAGCTCGCCTGCGACCCTGTAGAACAGGATAAAGCGGCTACAGATAATGAGATGAGATGAGATTGCTTTAAGAACAATCAGCTGATATAATGAATACGACTTTTCGCCCCTAAGACGGGTGAGTTAATATTGTTTACAGCAAGCCAGTGGGAAATATTTTGTATTGCCAATAAATTCATTTTTATTTATTTTTTATTTAATGGCAATAATTTTTCATTCTGTTTCCAGTCAAGCATTTTATAGTTGTAGCTAAGGTTGAGGAACTGTTCAAACTAGAACTCACTGGCGACATCAGTGACACTGCTGAGATTTTTAACCAGAATTTTCCACCGTTTCATACGAACGAACGAACGTAGCTGTCGGAGTCTTATTTTATTCTTTCTTTATTTTAAAATACATTCGAATACAAACCACATTAAGGTACTGAACTGTTTCTCACACTGTCAAACATCCAACACTTCCTTACAACACCAATATGACTTCAGATATACACTCACCGGCCGCTTTATTAGGAACACCCCTACATCCACCTGCTGTTCTGTTTTCTGCAGTTCGCTAATTAGCCGATCGCTCAACGCATCAAGAGCTTCGGTTAATGTTCACAATGTTCAAACATCAGAATGGGATCACAAAATTGTGACCTCACAGTGAAGTGTGACTTTCTTTCTTTCTCTCACTGTGGTATGGGTGTTGGTTCGAGCCAGATGAGTATGAGGTTTGCGTATTTCAGAAAAACTGCTGATCTCTTCCTGGGGTTTTCACACACAACAGTCTCTGGAGTTTACACAGAATGGTGCGGAAAACAAAAAAAATTTCACAGAGTGCGTGCGTCAGCGACAGTTCTACGGGTGGAAACAAACACCTTGTTAATAAGAGAGGGTCAGAGATCAGAAAATGGACAGATTTGAGATGGTTCGAGCTTTTTTTTTGCCAGGAAGGATATAGTAACTCATATAATCACTCTTTACAACCGTGTTGAGCAGAAAAGCATCTCAGCATGCAACAGAGAGACAAGAACACATCAGGTTCCACTCCTGCAGCCAAAACGTGGCCAGTGAGTGAGTGTGTTCTTCAAATGTCGTTGGTGTGGCTCTGGAGTAACAATCTTTTTTTTAAACAATAATTTCTCTACATTCAATCTCAGTAAGTGTCTGTGAATCATCACTGTGTTGCTGCACCACCTTCTGTTTATCTCGCATGCCTTCTTTATTATATAAGTGTGCACACACACAGACACACCGAGTTGGCCCAGCCCGTTGCCCGGAGGGTCCAGATTGCATTAGAGCTCATGGAGTGCAGAAGCAACAGACTGCATCATGACACCTCACACTAGGTGGAGCGCTCAAAATGTTGTTTTTGTGTGTGTGCTGCACAAACAACACACACATTTAATAAAAATATCACACTCTGTGACAAAACCATCAGCTTCCAGCAAAGTCATAATCATTTGATTTATTCAGTGATTGGCTCATCATTACCTAAACATTCTTCCTTGTATTTGTTCACAAGAGTCCTTGGAGTAAGCCTTGCCACCCCAAAGGCCACCCCGACATTTCTGCAAATCCCTTGAATATTCGGTCCAACCATGAAACCAGAGTCATGATGTGATCTTTTTCTGATACCAAGAAACTAATTTAATGTTGCACGATGAATAATGTACTCACTGCCACCCCTTAGTGTAACTCTGCCACCCCTTTGGCCCACCTGCTGTCTAAAAACCAACAATTATAAAGAATTCATGCCATCATTCCACCTGTCTGCTCTTATTTATGCCGTTAAATCCATTCTCACTGTCCGGACAGCAATATTATAAATATATATTTTTACATTTTTATTGAAAAAAGAAACCGTGACACCACAAGAATCAGAAATTCAGTAAACACCACTTCGACACTCACTTTTTTCCTCTGGCATTCTCCTCACTCTTCACTCTCAAGGTCTCAGGTGCAAAAGAATCCGAATCAAAGCCCGTGTTTATTTTTTAACTCCTTTAAAAATAAATATCCGCGAGAATAATCCTGTTTTGTCCTCGTTTATTCTCATCCAACATCCTCTGTGTGAGGAGCGTGAGCGCGGAGGTGAGCGCAGGCTGGAAGTGAAGATCTCCTGCATGTGTTCAAGGCATGCAGCTCACAGCTGGTGGACACGGTTGCCAGATTGACAACAAGTCCACGCACATACAGGTTGTGCTTTTTTTGGACGTACATGTCCAAGCCTTCTGCTGCCTTTGAACAAGTCATCAGGGTCTGACACAGCATACGTTAAGACTTAAGTGCAAATTTTTCATGTTTACGGTTCTTTCAGCTTCATCTCAAAGATGAGGCGGACGAGAACACGCAGCTCATTTTAATATAAAACGCTTGATCATTAGTAGGTCACATGACCATAATCACTCACTGGCCACTTTGATAGGAACTTCTCATAGCGTACATTATGTTTGCAAACATGTGCAATTCACTGTGAGCTCAGAACGTTTCAAGCTGATT
Organism: Neoarius graeffei; assembly: GCF_027579695.1. Classification (NCBI taxonomy): domain Eukaryota; kingdom Metazoa; phylum Chordata; class Actinopteri; order Siluriformes; family Ariidae; genus Neoarius; species Neoarius graeffei. The sequence continues at coordinate 5,565,981 of NC_083582.1, read as the reverse complement.
TTCCAGAGTTCTGACTTCAACAGAACTTTGGCTCAGGAGAACATGGATGCGCAAAGCAACGTCATACCTGTCCGGCTGGTGTCTGTGTCTGATAAGCTTATAAAGACGATCTACAGTAGATGTGCACGATAGGGTGCATCAGTCGCCGTCACGTTCATAAAATTTGATGCGTTTTTGTTTGGGTGTTCCTTTTCACCAATAAAGACATCCTGTGGGGGCGGCACGGTGGTGTAGTGGTTAGCGCTGTCGCCTCACAGCAAGAAGGTCCGGGTTCGAGCCCCGTGGCCGGCGAGGGCCTTTCTGTGCGGAGTTTGCATGTTCTCCCCGTGTCCGCGTGGGTTTCCTCCGGGTGCTCCGGTTTCCCCCACAGTCCAAAGACATGCAGGTTAGGTTAACTGGTGACTCTAAATTGAGCGTAGGTGTGAGTGTGAGTGTGAATGGTTGTCTGTGTCTATGTGTCAGCCCTGTGATGACCTGGCGACTTGTCCAGGGTGTACCCCGCCTTTCGCCCGTAGTCAGCTGGGATAGGCTCCAGCTCGCCTGCGACCCTGTAGAACAGGATAAAGCGGCTAGAGATAACGAGATGAGATGAGAAGACATCCTGTAAAATGTTTTGACCATATTCAAAAGTCTGATGGTGGCACCATGAGGTTAATTTTTTGCCAAAAAACGCTTATTTTATGTTTTCGCGTAAGGTTTGAATCACAATGTTGGACTCCATTTATTGATTTCTTGTGAGCCAGAGATCATGTTAAGAACCTTTGCAAGGGATTGAGAAGCATTAATGTGATATATTTGATAATCATCTGCTCTCAACACCAGTGTCACAATGGGAAGGCTTGGCATCTTACCAGAGGATAAAGGCAACACTCTCAAACTTCATTGTGACAAATGTGGCAGAGCGTGGGGTTAAACTAACCACGGGCGATTGCTCTAAGACAACGAGGGAGGCTCAGCCTCCTCTAAAAATGACGAACATCGTGTAGGATGAATTGTGCTAGGCTTATGTTATAGCCGACCTTATAACATTGCTATTTCAGATCCAGAATCATAGAAATTATGTGCTCAACCCAACTACAGTGCGAAATCATTCCGTTATAACTTTCCCCAGTTCGCCTAATGTGTGCGTGAGTTTTTCCCCCTCGTGACAGCGCGATGCAGCCCAGCCTCAGTGGATTGGGAGCTATGTGCTTGTCAATCTCAAAATGCAAGACGATTATTGGACAAATACTGCGAAAATGCCCGCCCACGGAGTCTCACGGACGCCCAGCCTCAATGGACTTCAACGGCATTTGGGAGCTCTGCGCTTTTCAATCTCAAAATGCAAGATGGTTATTGGACAAATACTGCGAAAACGCCCGCCCACGGACTCCGAGCCTCACATGGGAGGGACGTGGCAGTTTCCGCGAGGAGACTGGTGATTGGTGAAAGCAGCCGGATATTTTATTTGATTGACAGCTCGTTTCAACTATAGACAGGCAGCGGACAGTGTTGCCAGATTGGTCGATTTCCCTCCCAATTGGGCGGTTTTAAGTGCATTTTGGCGGGTTTTGAACATATTTTGGGCTGGATAACGTCAGCAGTATCTGGCAACATCAGTTCAGTCCCATGCGGATTCGCAAGTGCTGTGGTGTATTGTAAGAGATCGGCTTACGTTTCGATTTCATTCATTACATACGGTTTCTACCAGCTTTTTTAGTTTGTATATATTTTCATTGTAAATAAAGTGTAAATATAGTGTTGTCAAGTTTGCTATCTTAGTTCCAGAAATGTCGTTTATTTGAGTGACTGAACTTGAACTTGAGGGGGCTAGTCAGCTAGCAAGAAAGCTGCGCACGGATGCCAAGCATTGCTGATTTAATTTTGGCGAAGCCATTTGCCAGTCTTCCTTTCGAGGAAAAAATTAAAATTAAAGAGCAGGGTAGACCAACGCCTCAAATTGACTTGGTGAAAAAGGTAGGGAATAATACTCGTTCCTTTCAGCTCTCCTGGTACGAGAAAGTGAATTGGCTAACAGCAAGTGACCCACATCAACAACAGTAAATAGGCTACTTTAGTAATATGTCATGGATGGACCAAAAATATAGAATCTATTTAAAATGTTTATGCTGAGTATATTATACTGGAATATATATTTTTCTGGATATGAATTAAACACCGCTACAATTTGGAAAACATTTTTAAACAAAAACACAGCCGAGATCAATTTTTAAACAACATGCCACAATTTTAAAATATAAAATGTTAAAATATAAACACCCCCCCCCCCCCCCCCAACACCACCATCATGTATATTGGACAGTAGGCTAATGGGCCAAAAGAACCTGTTATTTCACAGTTTGTGACCCTGCCAACAATCAGCCAGATCAGAGGCAAGAGTATGGGCAAAATTGATGTTTTTTCTTTTAAAATCTGGAAATATCGTAACCGACCAGCCTCCCCTGTTTGAAAGGCTACCAGCCGCCACTGAAACTAACCCATGAGAAAGTTGGTTCTGCCACAATACAAGAAAGATTCCAGAACATTGTGCAAGTTGTAGCAAAAGACAGAGTAATGGTTCCAAATCTGAGACGGCCACATAGGAAATAGACATTGAGAATTTGCGTCTTAACATTTCACTTGTATCTTCAGTTGTCTTGAAAACAGGTAATCCAGCATCATTATAACTTTAATAGGGGCGAGCATATGCATAGGCGGCAAGCTTAAAACCAGGGTTATAACATTGATAGATAATGCTAGTGACACCCTAAAATAAACCTCCAAATATTTTTAGACATTCTAGACATGCTGTCTACAGTATCTAAGATATTTGGTATACTCTATAAGGTGCCATAATGTTTCATGAAAAGTGATCGAAATTTTGTCATAAAATAGCAGCTTTTTCCATAACTTTGAGCTCCTGGTGCCACCATTAAACTTCTGAATTTTGTCAAAATATTTCACCCAGTGTGTTTTCTTACCAAAAGGAACATAAAAACAAAAATGCATCATGATCGGAGGAACTTGTCATTTTTAGGGGGCAACTGATGCACCCTAGTGCACGATTAGTGATGAGAACCGGTGTATGAGAGAACTTTAGTTTGCTTATAAAAATGTTCACAATGATCTTAAAGCACAGCTTCAGCGCACAAACGATACACATGAAGAAGAAACCTTTATTTGTCACATGCACACTTCAAGCACAGTGAAATTCATCCTCTGCATTTAACCCATCTGAAGCAGTGAACACACGCGCACACACCCAGAGCAGTGGGCAACCACACCAGAGCGCCCGGGGAGCAGTCAGGGGTTCGGTACCTCGCTCAAGGGCACCTCAGCCCAAGGTTGCCCCACGTTAACCTAACCTGCATGTCTTTGGACTGTGGGGGAAACCCACGCGGACATGGGGAGAACATGCAAACTCCACACAGAAAGGCCCTCACCGGCCGCTGGGTTCGAACCCGGAACCTTCTTGCTGTGAGGCGACCGTGCTAACCAGTACACCACCGTGCCGCCCACATCACGCGAGAGCAAGTTTTATCACATAGAAAATCATACGGACGGAATTCTTTTGGCTGATCATGCTATTGTGAACTCGGGTGTATTTATGCCAGAGAAGTAGAGGCAGGTATGCAGATGTTTCCCTGCGTTCCTGACTGGGAATTCCAACTTACGTGATTGCTCCACAGGACTTTTCTAAGTTCGGACTGCAGCGTAAGATTTATATGCGTTACAAGCTCAACAAGAAGACATGGTCATCACCATCCCCTGCCACGAGCATTTTATGAAGACCTCTTAACACTTACGCCCTTATAAGCCCATTGCTTTAATATTGACTGATGATGTCGTAAGTGCCATGACACCTTCATAAAACGCTGCCCAGGTTTTTCAGTAGTATGAACACGCAAAGTTTCATTGATGTAGCTCATGGAGTTTCTGAGAAAACTTGTCCAGACTGAGTCCAATAACATAAATAAATCAAGGGCCATAACTCTGAAAATAATAATTTCTCGTAAGTAATTTTCGAACTCAGCTTAAATCATGACCAGTAATATGAGCACACAAAGTTTCATTGATGTAGCTTACGGAGTTTCTGAGAAAACTTGTCCAGATTGAAACGGCTGGATGAATGGACAGACGGATGGACAGACGGATGAACTCCATTCCTATATCCCCCTGTGCACTTCATGACGGAGGATAATAACTAACCTCAAACCCACTGAAACAGCACTTCCGCTTTAAAAAAGATCATCTGTTCAGGGGTGGGTTTCCCATTAAAGAGACACTTCTGGGCTAAAGAGCGAGTGTAAAGATGCTCTTAAGCAACAACTGTTGTCTCTGCACTGTAAAAAATGATTTTGTGGGGTTGTATATTTTACTGATAAAAAATGATTATTTTTTCCACAAAAAAAATCGGTAAGCAAAGGTAATCGATTGCAAGGGGTAGATCATACAGGCGCTACCTATTAATATAGAGTATAAACTTCTAATGGTGAGAAATGAGTAAACTACACCCAATTGAAGTGATGAAAATGGATTAAATAATAATCAGAAATATTAGGCAGGAAATAATGTAACGCAATAGGTAGGGTATAACTACCTAAAATGACTAAAATATAGCCTACTCGATTCTACGCGCAATGATTCATGGGAGCATGCTCGTACCGTGCTCATGATTCAGCAGAAAACAGCACTCGTGCATGCAGTGCTCCCAGAAGAAGAGACTGGAGCGAGTCTGCGTCTCGAAGAGAATTGCGAATTAACATTTACAAGGACGCAAACAGTTGAGCAGGATTTATTTTGTTTTTTTGTTGTGTGTGTGTCAGTTGACCTGAATGTCTGGCAGAACAGAGAACCATTTAAGAGATATGAACACATGTAGCATCACTCCACATTCTAAGTTATTCTGATTTATGTGAATACTGTCTAAACTTGTCTTGGGGGGGAAGAGTGCTAAATATGTACAAGAATAACCTTTTCTTAAACTTTTATCTTGGCACTAACTGTTTTTTTGGAAGGTTTTTACCTTTGGCACAGCAGAGAGAGTGAACTGCTTTTACTCAGGTTAAGCTACACAAACAGATTTCTCTTGTCTTTTTTGAACACACACACACACACACACACACACACACACACACACACACACACACACACACAGAGCTTGTGTTGTGTTGTGTCAGTGGCTTAATCTGAATAATTGGTAAAACGCACTGTTGGGTGAGTGCTGCAGGTGTTCATATTTTTCTTAAATTGTTCTTAGTTATTCTTATTTGTATGAATACTGTACATGTGCAAACTTCTCTAAGGGGAAAAACAGTTGTGTGGTGTATTTTTTTTTCTATTTTTGTAACAGCTTTTATTGTTTTATATCTACACTGTGCCCTCCACTCTTGACCATTTCTACATGCCCAAATGCATCGAGTTGCTGCCATGTGTTTAGCTGACTAGAAATTTGTGTCAGCGAGCAGTTGTACACATGTATCTAATAAAGTGGCCGGTGAGTGTATATATGTGTGCATTGTGTTTTACATTGTTTAAATACAGTATATTGGATATGTTGCATGTTAAGACTTGAGTGACTGATGAAACAAGTTGACTTTAATACTGTCTGGCGTCTGCTGTGTCTGAAAATAGCTTCAAGTAAATCTAACCTTCCTGGAATAGGTAATAGTTAATTTGTCATAGTAGCTAATAATTATTAATAATTATTAATTACATAAATAATGGCTAAACATTTAGTGTTATTACTACTCAATAATTTTGAGTAATTTTTATTGAAAATCGTAGGCAATATTTACCTTATTTCTTTGAGTAATTTATAGCTGTTGAATGTAGGTGGGATTTACTCAAAATAATGGTTGAAATTTACCCAAATAAAGTCTATGCAAATTGTTACCTTAGATAAATTGGGTAAATTCTATAGGTTGTTTTTTACAGTGTGTATGTGTTTTTTCTGAACTCAAGAAGGAGAGTAAGAAGGAGTCTTAAGAGCAACTTTACTAAGAGCGTCTTTGCAGTGCGCGCATCCTCGATATAGGCATTAGTAGCTGCTAAATCCAGTCAATGAGGTCACATGGTGTTCATTTTTTTACCAAAACCAATGAAATATAAAATATTTTAAATATGTTAATATACTGTATTAAGCATTACATATATAATGTGGTAATTAATAATTGAAACTATTTAAAATTTTTGGGCAATAACATTTTTTATTCCAAGCGGGTTGTTCTTTATAAAATGAACAAACGTTTTCATGAAAGAATGAGCAAATAATAATTAAGTAAATGCGTTCCCGTGCTCGCTCATTTCACTGTTACCCCCGATCATGCAGTCAGGATTATTTCAGCTGTGATCTACAATGCCAAGTGGGTGATGTTCTTCCTTTATATAAATATATATATATTCCACACATACACACACAATGTTAGAGGTACAGAAATGTGTCTTATTTATGACACTAAATGATTTAATCACTCACCTAATGGAGTTAAATTTGATTAAAATGTGGCGATATCAGTGTGACATTCCGATATCCGTACGCAATTCCATAACATACTGAAATACATTCATCGTGTTTTGCGTATATTTATTTAATACTGAACTCGATGTCCTTGCAATGTACAAGAAAAATAATTGAGCATCAGCAGCAGATTCAACCCCAGTCTCCGCCCACTGACAGTAAAAGCCCCTCCGAGGCGCATCGCATTCGGTGTATTTGGCTGTGAGCGAGTCAGTCTTTGTTGTGAAAGAGTGATCTGGGTCCATCGTAAGTTAAGAGCAAACTAAAGCACTACTTTAGCTACGATGTTGTTCAGGAAAACCACGATAGCTTAACGATGGATCTTAAGAGGCAGTTAAAGACGCTCTTAGCACTAAGAGGCTTTTGGGAAACCCAGCCCTGGATTATTGTTCTGCAATTTTACAATCAATCAGACTTGTTTTAGTTTTGGTTTCGAAGATAATGATTAGGGTGGTTCACAATATGATGGTACTACCCCGATACCTGGGGGAAAAAATTAGCCACAGAACCTGCATGCTAGTCAGCTAATGTTAGCGATGAACAAAACCCTTCTGATTGTTAAGGTGTGTTTTGACAGTTTTGGTCTCTCTGAAGTAAATCAGAGACACAGTGCACGAACATCTGCTCTGGAATTTTCTAACCTTCTTGATTTCGGTTATCTGGGATCGACAGAAGGATCTGGTGGGGTTTGAATTCAAATATTTATGCGTATTCATACAACCCCAATTCCAAAAAAGTTGGGACAAAGTACAAATTGTAAATAAAAACGGAATGCAATGATGTGGAAGTTTCAAAATTCCATATTTAATTCAGAATAGAACATAGATGACATATCAAATGTTTAAACTGAGAAAATGTATCATTTAAAGAGAAAAATGAGGTGATTTTAAATTTCATGACAACAACACATCTCAAAAAAGTTGGGACAAGGCCATGTTTCCCACTGTGAGACATCCCCTTTTCTCTTTACAACAGTCTGTAAACGTCTGGGGACTGAGGAGACAAGTTGCTCAAGTTTAGGGATAGGAATGTTAACCCATTCTTGTCTAATGTAGGATTCTAGTTGCTCAACTGTCCTGGGTCTTTTTTGTCGTATCTTCCGTCTTATGATGCACCAAATGTTTTCTATGGGTGAAAGATCTGGACTGCAGGCTGGCCAGTTCAGTACCCGGACCCTTCTTCTATGCAGCCATGATGCTGTAATTGATGCAGTATGTGGTTTGGCCTTGTCATGTTGGAAAATGCAAGGTCTTCCCTGAAAGAGACGTCGTCTGGATGGGAGCATATGTTGCTCTAGAACCTGGATATACCTTTCAGCATTGATGGTGTCTTTCCAGATGCCCATGCCACACGCACTAATGCAACCCCATACCATCAGAGATGCAGGCTTCTGAACTGAGCGCCGATAACAACTTGGGTCGTCCTTCTCCTCTTTAGCCCGAATGACACGGCGTCCCTGATTTCCATAAAGAACTTCAAATTTTGATTCGTCTGACCACAGAACAGTTTTCCACTTTGCCACAGTCCATTTTAAATGAGCCTTGGCCCAGAGAAGACGTCTGCGCTTCTGGATCATGTTTAGATGCGGCTTCTTCTTTGAACTATAGAGTTTTAGCTGGCAACGGCGGATGGCACGGTGAATTGTGTTCACAGATAATGTTCTCTGGAAATATTCCTGAGCCCATTTTGTGATTTCCAATACAGAAGCATGCCTGTATGTGATGCAGTGCCGTCTAAGGGCCCGAAGATCACGGGCACCCAGTATGGTTTTCCGGCCTTGACCCTTACGCACAGAGATTCTTCCAGGTTCTCTGAATCTTTTGAGGATATTATGCACTGTAGATGATGATATGTTCAAACTCTTTGCAATTTTACACTGTCGAACTCCTTTCTGATATTGCTCCACTATTTGTCGGTGCAGAATTAGGGGGATTGGTGATCCTCTTCCCATCTTTACTTCTGAGAGCCGCTGCCACTCCAAGATGCTCTTTTTATACCCAGTCATGTTAATGACCTATTGCCAATTGACCTAATGAGTTGCAATTTGGTCCTCCAGCTGTTCCTTTTTTGTACCTTTAACTTTTCCAGCCTCTTATTGCCCCTGTCCCAACTTTTTTGAGATGTGTTGCTGTCATGAAATTTCAAATGAGCCAATATTTGGCATGACATTTCTAAATGTCTCACTTTCGACATTTGATATGTTGTCTATGTTCTATTGTGAATACAATATCAGTTTTTAAGATTTGTAAATTATTGAATTCCGTTTTTATTTACAATTTGTACTTTGTCCCAACTTTTTTGGAATCGGGGTTGTAGATTCTGTTGGAGGTTGCAGATGTTCATTCATTCTTTTGCTCAAATTCAGTCAACGTTTTTTCCTGATCAGGGTCGTGGTGGATCTGGAGCTGATCCAGGAACACTGTGGGCGGGAATCCACTCGGACACATAAGGCACCGGAAGCATTCACTCACTCACTCACACACACACACACACTGCATGTTTTTGGACAGTGGGAGGAAACCAGAGAACCCTGAGGAAACCCACATGGATACACATTTTCTTTCTATGTGGAAAAAAGTGCATATAATAAATATTCTATTGGTTGATTTACTGATTGATTCCTATTTTTAAATTAATTTCTGACTTCAGGTAGGAAACTAATGTGTATATTGTACTTTGTATATTTTTATCCCATTACTGGAACATTAAGGTTTAAGGAGCTTGATCACGCTGGGCTGAGAAGTCCTGATCTGTTCTTATCAGCTTGGATAGATTTAAAATAAAATAATCCTGATTGATGTAAAATCCAATCTGGCAACCCTGTAATTCCTGTAAGACAATCTGACAGCTCTGCCAACTTATTGCAGCAATGTTTTATAAATAGAACTTTCTCCATCACCAAATACTCATCACAGGGGTCTCGTGGCATCTGATGGACACCCGGTTGACATTTAACCCCTTCTGGTGGGCTTTAATTATTTATGAAAGCTCAATGGTGCATCGCAGGCTTCTGGCTAAAGCACTGACTGCTGTGTGCATTAAAAGTGTGTTTTGCTTGTGACAACATAAATAATTAATATTCCTGCAGAACAAAGAACCAACATGAAGGATGGATCTATGAGGATCGATGTACAGTGTATGAAAATAACAAGCGTTATCAACCTTGGAACATGTTGTTGATTCTAAGATCCCTGTTCTTGGCTGCAGGACTGGAACCCAATGTGTTCTGTTCTGCTGTTGCATGCTGAGATGCTTTTCTGCTCACCATGGTTGTAAAGAGTGATTATATGAGTTACTGTATCCTTCCTGGCAAAAATGTGTGTATATCGAACCACCTCAAATCTGTCCATTTTCTGATCTCTGACCTTCTCTTATCAACAAGCCGTTTGTTTCCACCCACAGAACTGTCGCTCACTCACTCGATGATGTTTTTTTTGTTTTCCGCACCATTCTGTGTAAACTCTAGAGACTGTTGTGTGTGAAAACCCCAGGAGGAGATCAGCAGCTTCTGAAATACTCAAACCTCATACTCTTCTGGCTCAAACCAACACCCATACCACAGTGAAAGAAAGAAAGAAAGAAAGAAAGAAAGAAAGAAAGAAAGAAAGAAAGAAAGAAAGAAAGAAAGAAAGAAAGAAAGAAAGAAAGAAAGAAAGAAAGAAAGAAAGAAAGAAAGAAAGAAAGTCACACTTCACTGTGAGATCACAATTTTTCCCGTTCTGATGTTTGAACATTATGAACATTAACTGAAGCTCTCGATTTGGATCTGCGTGATTTGATGCTGTCGAGCGATTGGCTGATTAGAGAACTGCAGAAAACAGCTGCAGGTGGATGGAGGGGTGTTCCTAATAAAGTGGCCAATACCACAAGCTGTACAGTGGTGCTTGAAAGTTTGTGAACCCTTTAGAATCTTCTATATTTCTGCATAAATATGACCTAAAACATCATCAGATTTTCACACAAGTCCTAAAAGTAGATAAAGAGAACCCGGTTAAACAAATGAGACAAAAATATTATACTTGGTCATTTATTTATTGAGGAAAATGATCCAATAGTACATATCTGTGAGTGGCAAAAGTATGTGAACCTTTGCTTTCAGTATCTGGTGTGACCCCCTTGTGCAGCAATAACTGCAACTAAACGTTTGCGGTAACTGTTGATCAGTCCTGCACACCGGCTTGGAGGAATTTTAGCCCGTTCCTCCGTACAGAACAGCTTCAACTCTGGGATGTTGGTGGGTTTCCTCACATGAACTGCTCGCTTCAGGTCCTTCCACAACATTTCCATTGGATTAAGGTCAGGACTTTGACTTGGCCATTCCAAAACATTCACTTTATTCTTCTTTAACCATTCTTTGGTAGAACGACTTGTGTGCTTAGGGTCGTTGTCTTGCTGCATGACCCACCTTCTCTTGAGATTCAGTTCATGGACAGATGTCCTGACATTTTCCTTTAGAATTCGCTGGTATAATTCAGAATTCATTGTTCCATCAATGATGGCAAGCCGTCCTGGCCCAGATGCAGCAAAACAGCCCAAACCATGATACTACCACCACCACGTTTCACAGATGGGATAAGGTTCCTATGCTGGAATGCAGTGTTTTCCTTTCTCCAAACATAATGCCTCTCATTTAAACCAAAAATTCTATTTAGAAACTTAATAAACTGGTCAGAAGGGCTGGCTCAGTCTTGGACTGTCCTCTGGACTCCATTGAGGAGGTGGGTGAGAGGAGGATGTTAACCAAGCTGACATCAATCATGGATAACCCCTCTCACCCCCTACATGAGGCTGTGGGGGGCTTTAAGCAGCTCTTTTAGTAGTAGACTGCTACACCCACAGTGTAAGAAGGAGAGATACCGCAGGTCATTCATACCTGCTGCTGTCAGACTGTACAACATCCACAACTTGTAATATAGTACCAATAACCTGTTTGTCGTTATATTTGCACTACTTCACCACTACTACCTCTGCCATCTCTCATCGATGCAATTATTATGTGCAATAATATAGGTCTTAAACTATTTTTATACATACTTATATATATATATATATATATATATATATACATACACACAGTGGGGCAAAAAAGTATTTAGTCAGCCACCAATTGTGCAAGTTCTCCCACTTAAAAAGATGAGAGAGGCCTGTAATTTTCATCATAGATACACTTCAACTATGAGAGACAGAATGGGGGGAAAGAATCCAGGAAGTCACATTGTAGGATTTTTAATGAATTAATTGGTAAATTCCTCGGTAAAATAAGTATTTGGTCACCTACAAACAAGCAAGATTTCTGGCTCTCACAGACCTGTAACTTCTTCTTTAAGAGGCTCCTCTGTCCTCCACTCGTTACCTGTATTAATGGCACCTGTTTGAACTCGTTATCAGTATAAAAGACACCTGTCCACAACCTCAAACAGTCACACTCCAAACTCCACTATGGCCAAGACCAAAGAGCTGTCAAAGGACACCAGAAACAAAATTGTAGACCTGCACCAGGCTGGGAAGACTGAATCTGCAATAGGTAAGCAGCTTGGTGTGAAGAATTCAACTGTGGGAGCAATTATTAGAAAATGGAAGCCATACAAGACCACTGATAATCTCCCTCGATCTGGGGCTCCACGCAAGATCTCACCCCGTGGGGTCAAAATGATCACAAGAACGGTGAGCAAAAATCCCAGAACCACACGGGGGGACCTAGTGAATGACCTGCAGAGAGCTGGGACCAAAGTAACAAAGGCTACCATCAGTAACACACTACGCCGCCAGGGACTCAAATCCTGCAGTGCCAGATGTGTCCCCCTGCTTAAGCCAGTACATGTCCAGGCCCGTCTGAAGTTTGCTAGAGAGCATTTGGATGATCCAGAAGAGGATTAGGAGAATGTCATATGGTCAGATGAAACCAAAATAGAACTTTTTGGTAAAAACTCAACTTGTCATGTTTGGAGGAGAAAGAATGCTGAGTTGCATCCAAAGAACACCATACCTACTGTGAAGCATGGGGGTAGAAACATCATGCTTTGGGGCTGTTTTTCTGCAAAGGGACCAGGACGACTGATCCGTGTAAAGGAAAGAATGAATGGGGCCATGTATCGTGAGATTTTGAGTGAAAACCTCCTTCCATCAGCAAGGGCATTGAAGATGAAACGTGGCTGGGTCTTTCAGCATGACAATGATCCCAAACACACCACCCGGGCAACGAAGGAGTGGCTTCGTAAGAAGCATTTCAAGGTCCTGGAGTGGCCTAGCCAGTCTCCAGATCTCAACCCCATAGAAAATCTTTAGAGGGAGTTGAAAGTCCGTGTTGCCCAGCGACAGCCCCAAAACATCACTGCTCTAGAGGAGATCTGCATGGAGGAATGGGCCAAAATACCAGCAACAGTGTGTGAAAACCTTGTGAAGACTTACAGAAAACGTTTGACCTCTGTCATTGCCAACAAAGGGTATATAACAAAGTATTGAGATGAACTTTTGTTATTGACCAAATACTTATTTTCCACCATAATTTGCAAATAAATTCTTTAAAAATCAGACAATGTGATTTTCTGGATTTTTTTTTCTCATTCTGTCTCTCATAGTTGAAGTGTACCTATGATGAAAATTACAGGCCTCTCTCATCTTTTTAAGTGGGAGAACTTGCACAATTGGTGACTGACTAAATACTTTTTTGCCCCACTGTATATACATATACACACACACAGTGTGTGTGTGTGTGTGTAATATATATATATATATATATATATATATATATAAAAATATTATATAGAGTCTACCTGTAATGTGCAATTTTTTCCGAGCCTCTCAATAAGGCAATATTTCTATATTTTTTTCACGGTAGATATGCAAATAGCCCTTTGTATTTAATCTTTTGTTTGTCTAATTTTTATTTCAGTTTTATTTTGTTATCTGTATGACATTTTCCTGCTACTGTAACACGTGAATTTCCCCGATGTGGGATCAATAAAGTGAATCTAATCTAATCTATTTTGATCTCATCTGTCCACAAAACATTTTTCCAATAGTCTTCTGGCTTGTCCACGTGATCTTTAGCAAACTGCAGACGAGCAGCAATGTTCTTTTTGGAGAGCAGTGGCTTTCTCCTTGCAACCCTGCCATGCACACCATTGTTGTTCAGTGTTCTCCTGATGGTGGACTCATGAACATTAACATTAGCCAATGTGAGAGAGGCCTTCAGTTGCTTAGAAGTTACCCTGGGGTCCTTTGTGACCTCGCCGACTATTACACGCCTTGCTCTTGGAGTGATCTTTGTTGGCCGACCACTCCTGGGGAGGGTAACAATGGTCTTGAATTTCCTCCATTTGTACACAATCTGTCTGACTGTGGATTGGTGGAGTCCAAACTCTTTAGAGATGGTTTTGTAACCTTTTCCAGCCTGATGAGCATCAACAACACTTTTTCTGAGGTCCTCAGTAATCTCCTTTGATACACTTCCACAAACATGTGTTGTGAAGATCAGACTTTGATAGATCCCTGTTCTTTAAATAAAACAGGGTGCCCACTCACACCTGATTGTCATCCCAGTGATTGAAAACACCTGACTCCAATTTCACCTTCAAATTAACTGCTAATCCTAGAGGTTCACATACTTTTGCCACTCACAGATATGTAATATTGGATCATTTCCCTCAATAAATAAATGACCAAGTATAATATTTTTGTCTCATTTGTTTAACTGGGTTCTCTTTATCTACTTTTAGGACTTGTGTGAAAATCTGATGACGTTTTAGGTCATATTTATGCAGAAATATAGAAAATTCTAAAGAGTTCACAAACTTTCAAGCACCACTGTACATTAGCATATATTAGAATATAAGATGCACATTAATACCGAATTAATTAATCATTAATTTTTGATTCACAACACAAACCTATTCAACTGTCCTCAGTGACTTCTGAGCTAAATTTGTGCATTTACTGATATCTAGACACTTTCACGATTACAATGATTTATTTTAATGGAAATTCTGAAGTATTTAATTACACACTGTGAAAAATTCAACCTTAAGGTATAATTGCGAAATATTTTTTTTTCCAATCACCATCAATCCCCACACATCACTCTAAATCCAGCTTCCTGAAATCCTTGTGGTTTGTGTTTTATAACTAAAATCAATCAATGAATCAATGATAAACCTCTGAGATTCCTCTGTTTATTGATTTATTTATCCGTTGTGCAAACATCCCCAAAGCTGATACGATACGATAGAGTATTGACTGAAATGTTATCACCATCACATGTCCACTCGTGAGGTCACACTTATACAGAGCGCTCAGATATGACGGATGTTTTAACAGACCAGAGAGGCATTTCGAAGCCTGGGTGTTTTTTCACTTCATTACAGCGTTACATGAAAACGCTGTTCAGAAGTCATGTAAGAGCTATGCATATGGGGCGGAGCTTGTCAATAAAGGGGTGTGTCTCATCTTATTATCTCTAGCTGCTTTATCCTGTTCTACAGGGTCGCAGGCAAGCTGGAGCCTATCCCAGCTGACTACGGGTGAAAGGCGGGGTACACCCTGGACAAGTCGCCAGGTCATCGCAGGGCCGACACATAGACACAGACAACCATTCACACTCACATTCACACCTACGCTCAATTTAGAGTCACCAGTTAACCTAACCTGCATGTCTTTGGACTGTGGGGGAAACCGGAGCACCCGGAGGAAACCCACACGGACACGGGGAGAACATGCAAACTCCACACAGCAAGGCCCTCGCTGGCCACGGGGCTCGAACCCAGGACCTGTGAGGCAACAGCGCTAACCACTACACCACCGTGCCGCCGGGTGCGTCTCAGTTAAATTCAATTCTAACGTTGAAGTTAAGCGCGTTTTTGCTGCTCAGCTGACGTCAGTTTGTTTGAAGAGCAGCATTAAGTCCAGGACTACATTCAGTCTGACAGTTTGATATAAACACTGGAAATTTACGCTGTCGTTGTAAACACGCTAAAAAACTAAAGAATGCCATTTAGGGCTGATATTTAATGTTTTTTTTTTCTCTCTCTCATAGAGGACGTCGGATGTGGACGAGATGCATGTTAATCAGAGACAGCGCTTCTCAAGGACAGAATTTGAAATTATGGATAAGGCTGTGAATGAACTGAGAGCGAATTAAAAGTGGGATATAAAAATAATCACATGTAAAAGTGTGACATAAAATCACCTACACATTATGATTTTATGGCCTTCATGAAGTCTCTCATTGTTTCGTTCATTTCCGAGGACGGTCAGCACTTTTTATTTATTTATTTAAAAATATACAAATGCACAATACCAGGTTGCGCTGGATCAAGTGCTATTTTATAAGCTGCTCAATAATGACTGGAGAAGCTCTTTTGATAAATAAAACTAAAATACATACAGGACACTTTTTCCATGGAATAAAAACGTGTTCTATTCCCTTCCCTTCCCGGGTTTCATTCATTTGGTTTGATAGCATGCGATATTGTTGTCATATCGCTTATCCTACATGCCCTCTACCCAATGGAGAATGAGCGTTGAATATGGTTTACGATATTGCACGGTTGTCAAGACAATATGATGTCACACATTGGAGACGTAAAGCTTCTGCGCTAGCGAGCAACTGGGACAATTTGTAAACGAACATGGCTGCCAGGTTTGCTTCGTTAAATACGGAAGATTTTGAGAGAATTTTTAAGGAGAAAGACGTGCTGAACACCCGAAAGGAATGTATAATAATAATAATAATAATAATAATAATAATAATAATGTCTGGCTTTTTTTCATGGTATATCAGATATATTCCACTCAGCTACTCGTCTTCGACTCGTGGAATATATGTGGAATAGATCTGATAGACCACAAAAAAACCAGCCAGCCAATATTATTTAAACATACAAGGATACCCATGCATTAATATGTACAGTAGTATTAATAATATACTAGACTTTTCACATTTTTCATTCATAACTTATCGTGTTTTCTTTTTAGTTTTTAAATAGCTGCATTTGTTACGAACTATTACATCTGACAGCAATGAAAAACGTGAGCTGCGTCTTCTCTCCTCGGTCACTTTCTATCCTCTAATTTTTTTCATATTTATACATTCGTGCTCGTGTATTTAAAGGCCGCAGTCGAGATGGTCGTACTGGATACTCAATCATCAACTACAGTTTGCTACAAAAGTCTGAGGCACATGTAAAGAAATGCTGTCGAACAAAAACGACTTAAAAAAAATAATGAAATGAAATGCTTCAACATTAAAAAAACAACAACAAAACACTAATCAGTGAGCCATAATAAATGAAACAAAGTCAGTATTTGGCGTCTCAGGTCCAGTGAGGTCAGTTTTAAAGAAAGCAAAGAAAGAAAGAAAGAACAACTTTATTCATCACACACTTGTGAAATTTCCTCTCTGCATTTAACCCGTCTGAAGCAGTGAACACACACATGAGCAATGAGCACACACACCCAGAGCAGCCATGCTAACAGCGCCCGGGGAGCAGTTGGGAGTTCGGTGCCGCGCTCAAGGGCACCTCAGCCCAAGGCCGTCCCATATTAACCTAACCACATGTCTTTGGTGGAAACCGGAGCACCCGGAGAAAACCCACGCAGAGAACATGCAAACTCCACACAGAAGGGCCCTCGCCGGCCGCTGGGCTCGAACCCGGAACCTTCTTGCTGTGAGGCGACCGTGCTAACCACTACACCACCCAGGTCAGTTTTATGTGGAAATGAGCTGGAGGTTTTACTGAGCATCTTACAGAACCAGCCACAGTTCTTCTGGACACTTTGTCACACTCACTTCTTTCCAGCAGCCTTCATTATGTTTTCTTTTTTCCTCTGAAAAGTGCTCTCTTATGGAATATGCTGCTCAGACACAAACATTTTTTTCTAGAACATTTAATTTTGTGCTGGAAAAACAAATGAACATTGAGAACTCTAAAATGGTTTTGTAATGTTTTGAGTCGATAATGAGTGTAGAAGTCATAAAACAGAAATCTATAACAAAAGTTTGAACAGACAGACAGACAGAGAGAGACAGTGGGGAGAGACAAAGACAGAGAGCGACAGCAAGAGCAAGAGAGAGGCAGAGAGCGAGACAGAGACAGACAGAGAGAGCAAGACAGACAGACAGAGAGAGAGAGAGCGCGAGACAGAGACAGACAGACAGACAGACAGAGACACACAGACAGACAGAGAGAGCGAGACAGACAGAGAGCGAGACACAGACAAACAGTGAGAGAGAGACAGACAGAGAGACAGACAGAGAGAGAGAGACAGACAGAGAGAGAGCAAGACACAGATAGACAGAGAGAGAGACACACACAGACAGACAGAGAGCGAGACAGACACAGACAGAGAGAGTGAGAGAGACAGACAGAGAGAGAGAGACAGACAGAGAGACAGACAGACAGAGAGAGAGTGAGAGAGACAGACAGAGAGAGACAGAGAGAGCGCGAGACAGAGAGAGACAGGCAGACAGAGAGAGAGAGAGAAAGCGTGAGACAGACAGAGAGAGAGAGCGTGAGACAGAGAGAGAGAAAGCACGAGACAGACAGAGAGAGACAGATCATGAGACACAGACAGAGATAGAGAGACACAGACAGAGAGAGACAGAGACAGAGAGAGAGAGCCAGACAGAGAGGGAGACAGAGAGAGAAAGCATGAGACAGAGAGAGAGCGTGAGACAGAGACAGACAGAGAGAGAGACAGACAGCAAGACACAGACAGACAGAGAGAGCACAAGACAGAGACAGACAGACAGAGAGAGAGACACACAGACAGACAGAGAGAGCGAGACAGACAGAGAGCGAGACACAGACAAACAGACAGTGAGAGACAGAGAGAGAGACAGCCAGAGAGACAGACAGACAGAGAGAGAGTGTGAGACAGAGAGAGCATGAGATAGAGACAGACAGAGAGAGAGACAGACAGAGACAGACCGAGAGAGAGACAGAGACAGACAGAGAGAGCAAGACACAGACAGACAGAGAGAGAGAGAAAGTGTGAGACAGAGAGAGAGAAAGCACGAGACAGACAGCGAGAGAGACAGATCACGAGACACAGACAGAGAGAGACAGAGATAGAGACACAGAGAGAGAGAGAGAGAGAGAGAGAGAGAGAGAGAGAGAGACAGAGAGACACAGACAGAGAGAGAGAGAGAGACAGAGAGACACAGAGAGAGAGAGACAGACACAGACAGACAGACACAGAGAGAGAGAGACAGAGACAGACAGAGAAAGTGTGAGACAGAGAGAGAGCGTGAGACAGTGAGAGAGAAAGTACGAGACAGACAGCGAGAGAGACAGATAACGAGACACAGACAGAGATAGATAGAGAGAGACACAGACAGAGAGCGAGAGAGAGACAGAGCGTGAGACAAAGACCGACAGAGACAGAAACAAACAGAGAGAGAGACAGACAGACAGACAGAGAGAGAGAGAGAGAGAGAGAAAGCGTGAGACAGAGAGAGAGAAAGCACGAGACACAGACAGAGAGACAGACAGAGAGAGAGACAGAGATAGAGAGACACAGACAGAGAGAGAGAGAGAGAGAGAGACAAGCTCTGTGTTCAAAGGAAACCCAGGACATAATTGGGTGTGAAAGTATGTGTGTGAGAGTGTGTGTGTATCTGGGTGTGAAAGTGAGTGTGTGTGTGTGTGTGTGTGTGTGTGTGTGTGTGTGTGTGTGTGTGTGTGTGAGAGAGAGTGAGAGTGTGTATGTGTGAGAGAGTGAGAGTGTGTGTCTGAGTGTGTGTGAGTGAGAGTGTGTGAGAGTGTGTATGTGTGTGTGTATGTGTGTGTGTGAGAGAGTGTGTATTTGTGTGTGAGAGTGTGTGTGTGTGTGTGTGTGTGTGAGAGAGTGTGTGTGTGTGTGTCCAATGAAGTGCCTGTAATTCAGTAATGAAATAAAATTTATTTGTGGATTGCAGGAATGCGTTCACATTCAATAAATTATTATTTCTGAAAATTTGAACGCCGTTTTAAAAAAGAAATCGCTTTCACAGGATCAGTTTATTTATGTCTAAATGTTCAGTATGTGTTTATTAACACACTTCTCCAGCCTTGACAGAAAGCCAGCAGAGACACAGAGTCCAGTCTAACTGTTTCAGCAGTGTGAACTCGCAAAACTTCGCTGAAATTTTATAATGCTGAAAACACATTATAATGCAGGATGCTGAGCAGCAGTGATTAATTCACTGCAAAATATACAATATTATTATAAATATATATTTCGTCGCTGCCTAAAATCAGAGCTCCTGATGAGTTTATGAGTAAAATATTTCCAAGAACACAAAATCCCCCTGAATAGAATAATAATATTGCAGCACCATGAACGAACCATCGAATTGTGTCGCGTCGTGTTTTTCACCTCAATAAATCACTGCATTGTCTTGTGACAGTGAGACCAATAATGAGATTCACATCGCAGTTACGATACATATTTATTCCTTTCTTTGACGCCGCATGCCATGCGCCAGAAACAACACCAGCACATTTATTATGGTGAGACTCTGCTGGGTGCCTGAGGGACAGCAGTGAACCAGCGCTTTCACTTTACACCACTACTGTAGAGTTACCATCCAATATCACACTCCATACGCCACACAGCTGTCTGGTTTCATCTCTCAGCACCATTAGGACTAATCCCCATGCACCTGTTCCTGATTAGAGCTCAATCACAGCAAGACATTTATATAAGGACTCTGAGTAACACACAGACTTTGTGAAAGCCTTGTATTTTGTGTCTCTTTTCTGGTTTTGACCCCATTTGTGTGTTTGGACTGTGAGTATTGTATCCCTCTGATATCCTGTCTGTGTCTCACTCCACCACTGCCTGGTTTTCCACTCGTTTTGGATCCGTTTGCTCGCGTGTTTTCAGTAAAACTCTTCCTGCGATTACATCCGTCTATCACCCTTACACAACACAAACTGTCACCTGTCCAACAAGCGAGTGGACTCGTAAAACTGTTTTAACTTGTTTTATATGAAACTCGTGTCGTGAATATTTTCTATAAAATGTGTTAATAAATAATTCCACATTTTTTAACTCTAATTAAAAATAAGCACTGGATAAAAACCCATCTGTCTTATGGAAATAAAGAGACAAAATTTCACTGTCCGGTGGTCGAGTGTTTATGACATGCGTCACCTTGCACTAACAATCGGGTTCATTGTTCTTGCATACGGATGTCATACGGTCAAACTGTCAAAAATCAGGTCGATGCATCATCATAATCTCTTAAGTCTGGGCTCTGCATTGCTAAGAAGTAAAATATATTGAAGACAGATGTAGATCATTCGAAATCTGGTGCCACAGGACCTGAAACACCATTTTTGAGTGTGTTCTCAGAGTGCATGTATTATTAAAACACAAACTATCTGATGATAACAAGGTTAATAAAGCAATAAGGAGATAAAAAGTCATGTTGTGTTCAGTGCTGCTCTGTGAATTCACTGTAAAAGTGCAAATTTGCTTCAATAATTGCGCTCTTACGTAACACGGGCCCTGAGCAAAACAAAGCCACAACAATGCAGTTGGAAAATGTTCCACGCTCGTAAAATGACTCAGAACAATATCCACTTCCACAACACACTGCACCACGGAGTGACGTGCAGCCAGAATGTGGATTGGGACACGCCTGGTACCAAGTTGTTAATAAAAATAAAATGTGCTACTTTATTAATAGCCGCTTTATCCTGTTCTACAGGGTCGCAGGCGAGCTGGAGCCTATCCCAGCTGACTACGGGTGAAAGGCGGGGTTCACCCTGGACAAGTCGCCAGGTCATCACAGGGCTGACACATAGACACAGACAACCATTCACACTCACATTCACACCTACGCTCAATTTAGAGTCACCAGTTAACCTAACCTGCATGTCTTTGGACTGTGGGGGAAACCGGAGCACCCGGAGGAAACCCACGCGGACACGGGGAGAACATGCAAACTCCGCACAGAAAGACCCTCGCCGGCCACGGGGCTTGAACCCAGACCTTCTTGCTGTGAGGCGACAGCGCTAACCACTACACCACCGTGCCGCCCTACTTTATTAATATGTTAAGATAAAATCAGATAAAACTGTATTAATCCCAAAGGAAATTCTTGTGCCAGAAATCACTCCATAACATAGTGTGTTAAAATACAACAATACAAGCTGAAAGTAAACTGGATGTAAAATAAAACTGTACAAGAAATAAATGCCTAAAAAAAAAACAGAACAATAAGAGAAATACTGTAGGTTACATGAGTGGCTCAACTACAAAATTACCGTAAGATGGGGAGAGGGAAAAAACAGAGCCGAGATCATTTGCATTCTGACAATCACAAGTGTTTCCAGGCAAAACAAACCTCGCCCGACAGCACTTATTTTATACCCACCAGTTGAGAATGCTAATATTTCTCAATCAGCTGTCAAGTTATAGTCCTATGAAAATCCACGACCTTGAGTTTGACATTTCAGAGTCATTCAAGGTCAAAGATCATGGTGCCAGATGAAAGCCTATAGACCCCTTCGCAGGTTTGTAAACAAACCGCCCGTTGCCAGGATGCGCGCGCAGCCTGGACTCAGAAACAATGGCGCTGCCCATAGACCGGCATTATGAGCTGTCAGATTATGCAAAACAATTGTCGTTACAAGATCGAGAATGCTACATAAATAAGTTAACTCTAACAAGTGAACATCGCCTACCGGATCCGCATTTAATTAAAGAGTGGACGGACGATGTTAGTAAGTTCCCTGGTATACAATGGCCAGATATATACTCGTACCTTATTGACAAGACTTCAGTGTACACCCACGAAAAACTTCGTGCCTACAAGTCTTTAGACGCATATGATTATGTTATGTGCGGGCATGTACAACTTGATTAACAATGGGACATTCATATTCATTTTGTTTTAATCAAATTATGCCAGTGATGTGATGGCAATGTGGCTTTAGCTACAACAGCAAATACCAACACTAAACAGCAATTTGCAGGAGGTGATGGCATGAAAGGAATGATAGTGTAAAGAGTGCAGCTAAGAGAAATCAGAGCTGCGTAAAAAGCGAGAGGCAGAAATGAAACTGAACGGGGCGGGAGCTAGGTTAGAGCAGTCAACGCAAGTTGGCATTTAGAGTGAGGGCACACAATTTTACCTTTCCATCCTTGCTTTAAAATTGTGATTTAAGGCATACACAAATAATGATGGCACAAAATCTGGACTGCTTGAGTCAAGCGAGACCTCTCCTACAAACACAATTGCATGCAAAGCTAAGTTAACATGCTAACAATATTCATTACACAGCGGTCTCAAAAGTAGCCGGTCACCGGCGGCAAATCGCCGGCTATGGCTTGTTATGCCGCCGGCTATTGTCAGTCGAGTCACAAAATTTAATATTAAATATTTCTGACAGCAAAAAAAGTTGTGAACGTAAATTACATCCACTATGTCATGTATGTCCGTTGCCGCGTCAACTGTGTTTACATCCTCAACACAAGTGCAGCCATTACTGCCGCCTGTGTTGCCAGATTGCATGTTTTCCCGCCCAATTTGGGCAGTTTTAAGTGCATTTTGGCGGGTTTTGAACATATTTTGGGCTGTAAAACGTCAGCAGTGTCTGGCAACATATTTTTTACTTAATACAAGAAATTAATGGATGCCAACGTTTTTGCCAAAATGGTATTTTATTTTCCATTGTTTCGGCAGCTTCAGCATCATACTGTGAGATTCTGTTCAAATTGTTTTTTCTCTTCTATGAAGCCTGAGCCATTTATTTTATTAGTTTATAATTATTGTTTAATTTAGTCTTCAGGAGAGACTGCCTGCACACAGTACTAGTATTAATAGTTTTTTTTTCTTACATGAAAGCTGAGGCATTTATATTATATTTTAAGGTAACTTCATGTTGTGCTGTGAGGTTCTCTGCACTTTAACTTTTGAACCAACAGGTGCATTTGGATAAGTAAAGCCTATTTTTCTGCATTTTTGTAGTCCTGGTAATCTTTTATATTGGTAAAGTTGTTTATAGGACCATTTCTCAGTGTCTGTTTTTTTAATCAATAGTTTTTCAGTAATAACTTAATATTTAACATATCACTCAATTTTAAACAACCCCCGCACCTCCCCCATAGTCTCCAAAATTTCTGTGGCAAACACTGGCGTGCGTAACAACGCTAATCAAGCTTAAGCTAGATGACCCGCCTCAAATACCCGTCCCGGGTAAATGTTATCCCAATTTTAGATGGCCTGTTCCAAACCATCCCGCCCCATGAAAAATTCGTACTTGCATATCTATCTATCTATCTATCTATCTATATATATATATATATATATATATATCCCTGCACGCTTTGCGTGCATAATGTCTGCCGCTGGCAGACATTTTACCATTTTGCACCCTGCTGTAAATTATTTGTACCCTGCTATTCTCCCAAACTTTGAAGCCCCTGTTACATTGTGTAACTATGACCCAGCTAATCAGACAAACGTTACCAAAGTATTTTGCTACATCAATAAACGAAGACTAGAAAGAATAAAAAAGAAAGATTTAATAAATAGCCTGATCTTACCTGTGATGAAGTGGGCGCTGCAAACCCGTGCATTTTTGATGGTGCTTTCATCCCAGTCTACACGTTTGATGGCTTGTAGCCATAGACGTCGGTGATTTTTTTGGAATGGGTGAGATCCTGCTGGAATTCTGTACATTTTAACCCCATCACTGCTACGATTCTGACACCCGACAACACAACAACTAGGCATTTCTGAGTGTTTTTTGAGTCCAGGCTATGCGTGCAATTTCCGCTTATGTATGAATGACGTTTACTGCGAAGAGGTCTATATGGGACTTCTTATATGTTTATAATGGTAAACATCTGGCTATCATGAACCATTTTAATGTTATAGCCCTTTGAAAACCCATGACCTTCAGTTTGACCTTTCAAGGTCACGCAAGGTCAAGGTGCCAAATGAAAGCCCATATGGCACTTCCTACAAGTTGATAACGGTAAATATTTGTCTACCTTCAACCATTTTCAAGTTACAGCCCTCTGAAAATCCGTGACCTTGAGTTTAACCTTTCAAGGTCACTCAAGGAAAAAGATCATGGTGCCAAATGAAAGGCCATATAGGAGTTCCTATACGCTCATAATAGTAAACATCGGCAGCTGTTTTTGAGTTATAATGGAAAGTATGTTATTTTGACCGAAAGGTTGACCTTTCCAGTGACCTTCACCTTGACTCGATTACCCCCAAAATTTAATCAGGCAATCTACATACCATTGCCCACCTACCCTGAAAATTTGAGGTCAATCGGTGCAACCGTCTAGACGCTAGATTGTTAACAGTCACACACACACACACACACACACACACACACACACACACATACACGCAAATAAACAAACTGCACCGATTACAATACTTCACCCCACTGACTCCGTTACGGGCGCGGTAATAAATAAAGTAAGTTAGTATGTCAGAGGCTAACCTGATGGTGAAAGTAAATATTCCACACGATGTTGGGAAAGACAACATGAAATGTTGGATCGGTTGTGGCCTTTGTGTTAAACACACGTGAAAATAACAAAAAAAAACAAAAAACACCACAATTAAAATAAAATATCAAATGGCTCGCTAACCGTTAGCAGTATTATTCCGCTATGCTCCTGCATGTACACATCACTCACTCCTTAAAACGCCAACCCAGTGACCGTAGCTTATTCCCTCATTACTCCAGTCAGAATAGAGAATATCAAAATTAAAAAAGTCTGTATTGTGCAACAAACATTTAAATACTGAAATAGCGGCGTGTAAAAGGGGTGAGCAGGTTTTTTAATAAATAACTTTATTTCCCTGCAAATAAAACGCAGTGTGAAACCTCGCCATGTTGAACAACTTGAGCATAAGGTAGTTCAGCCAAGTTAAAAATTTCAACTTAACACATCCATAAAATCAAACATCATTAAAGGTCGATGTATTAAAAAGATGAACAGTACCCTGTGGAGCTCGAATAACCCCTAGCTACCTGAATCCCACGCTGTACTGCCCGCTGCCTCGTGCCTGTGAAGGAGAACGAGCTGGAAAAACACCTCGCACTGTTTACACTCGGGTACGGAAAAGGCCGAAGTTTATCCTCATTATAATATTATAACGAGCAAGGTCGCAACAAACATGGCGGAACCGGTGGCCTCCAACACAGAAGTGAGCACTCGAGAGCCTTCAAACTCACAGGTGCGTTTAGATTTGGAATTGTTCAAGTCTCGATTTTGATAAAAATATTTTTCTAAATTTTTCAATTTAGGAATCTTTGTTCGATCTGGGCGATCCGCCATGTTTGCCGTGGCTCTGCAGTTGCGACCTCTGACCCATGCATGACCCTGGTGAAAAACCTCACAGGATCTTTAAGGATCCATGAGGACTGTCAAAGACCTGCCAAAGATCCTTAAAGATAAGGATCTTTATAGGATCCTTAAAAAAATCTTAGAAAGATCTTCATATGGGGTGGCATGGTGGTGTAGTGGTTAGCGCTGTTGCCTCACAGCAAGAAGGTCATGGGTTCGAGCCCCGGGGCCGGCGAGAGCCTTTCTGTGTGGAGTTTGCATGTTCTCCCCGTGTCCGCGTGGGTTTCCTCCGGGTGCTCCGGTTTCCCCCACAGTCCAAAGACATGCAGGTTAGGTTAACTGGTGACTCTAAATTGAGCGTAGGTGTGAATGTGAGTGTGAATGGTTGTCTGTGTCTATGTGTCAGCCCTGTGATGACCTGGCGACTTGTCCAGGGTGAACCCCGCCTTTCGCCCGTAGTCAGCTGGGATAGGATCCAGCTCGCCTGCGACCCTGTAGAACAGGATAAAGCGGCTACAGATAATGAGATGAGAGAGATCTTCATATGCAAAATCATTTGTAAAGATCCTCAAGGATTTGGCAAAGATCTTTTAAGGATCCTACAAAGATCCTCATAATGACCCCCGCCAAGATCCTTTAAGAGCCTCAAGGATTCAACAGGGATCTTTCAAAGATGTTGACCATTCAGGAAAAAGCAAACAGATGGCAACATAACACCGTCCTCGTCAATCTGTTTGCTTTTTCCTGAATGCTCAGCTTAACTTTGTGTTCATGATATGATGTGACAGCATCAGTAAAGAATTGTTTTGTTTGGAATTAAATGTGGTTTTTGTTTTTAAGATTCTTGTAGACCTTGTCAAGAATTTCAAAGATCCTTGAAGATCTTGGCAAGAATTCTAAAGCTCCTTGAAGACCTTGAAAAGAACTTTGAAGATTGTTGTAGATCCTTGAAGATCTTGGCAAGATGTTAAAAGATCTTTGTAGATCCTTAACGCAATTTGTGGTGCCTATGTACTATATATGATCGGGATGTAAACAAATACAACAACGTTATTCAGAATGAACAGATAAAGTGCTCAAAACATATAAAATAAGAAGTACACAATGGACTTCAGTGGATTTTTAGAAAGTTTACCAGAAAGGTTCAGAGTGTGTGTGTGTGTGTGTGTGTGTGTGTGTGTACGGGGACTGGGTTCCTGTGGGACGCAAAAAAAAAAAAAAAAAAACTTACGCAGACGAGGTTTTTAGCTGAGCTCTGTACTTCAGAGTATAATGGTAATGTAATGCATTGACCTGATTATCGTTGGCTTTTGCGACCAAACAAATGACGTCTGTATGAACGTGTACCACCACAGGGAACCCAATCATAAGCACAAGGCAACGTATCTCATAAACACTTGACCACCGGGCAACGAAATTTGTCTCTTTATTTCTAGGGCTGTAACTATACACCCAACTCACAATTCGATTCGTATCGCGATTTTTGACCCACGATTTGATACACCCACGATTTTTTTAAAATATGTTTTTTGAAAGTAGTAAATTTGACTTAACATTTACTTACTTACATTAACTTAATCTAATAACAAATAATTCAGACCACTGCAGAGAATGAGTAATATGTATGCAAAAATGAACAAATGTATATCCAAAGATTGTTTTATTTCTCAAAATAATACTGTTGAGCCGGAAGCTCTGTTTTTTTCGGTTCTGAAAAAGTCATTTTTCCAAATCGTGTAAATCCGTTAAGATTTTTTTTTGGGGGGGGGGGGGGGGGGGGCGCTCTCTCACTGTCTCACTCTCATAGGGCCAATGATTTTCTGTGATCGCGGAAAACAGATGGAAATTACGGAATTTTTATAGTGAAACATTGCTCGTGTGTCAAAGTGTAACTGCTGCAGAAGGCTTCTGCGTAACTGCCGCTAACGCCCAAGCAGACATGCCTTTCCGGTCAAGGCAGCTTTGTCGGGAATTGTGATTGGCTTGTGGCACACCTAGCCAGCCAATGAGCTGCTTGTTTACAGATTCGCGCCCCGCGTCGCAACCAGAACGGCGGCCGCTTAAAAGAAACGAATGCTCTGGTGGCCAAGGACGCCATATGGTTGCCAGTGGTGAGTGTGGACGTTGCGTGACTCGCAGAAGATTGTCGCAGGTCGGCGAAAAAACGACTTACTAATAGATATAAAAAATAAAAGTAATTTAAGCAAGTTTAAAATGTAATTTAAATAAAAAGTAAAGTATTCATAAACTGAAGTTTGGAAGCACTAACACCTCTGTTTTTGGGCTGAGGAGAAGTTTGAAAGGGTGTACCGCGATTCTGCCTTCTTGTATCTTGACACGGATCGTGGCTCTGCGTATCGCGATTTCGATTTCGATATGCATACTGTTACAGCCCTATTTATTTCCATAAGACAGATGGGTTTTTATCCAGCACTTCTCATCTCATTATCTCTAGCCGTTTTATCCTTCTACAGGGTTGCAGGCGAGCTGGAGCCTATCCCAGCTGACTACGGGCGAAAGGCGGGGTACACCCTGGACAAGTCGCCAGGTCATCACAGGGCTGACACATAGACACAGACAACCATTCACACTCACATTCACACCTACGCTCAATTTAGAGTCACCAGTTAACCTAACCTGCATGTCTTTGGACTGTGGGGGAAACCGGAGCACCCGGAGGAAACCCACGCGGACACGGGGAGAACATGCAAACTCCGCACAGAAAGGCCCTCGCCGGCCACGGGGCTCGAACCCAGACCTTCCTGCTGTGAGGCGACAGCGCTAACCACTACACCACCGTGCCGCCTTATCCAGCACTTATTTTTAAAAATTATTGTGGGATTATTTACTAGCACTGTAGCAGCCCTCGGTGTTAAGCTCAACAGCACAGACTCTCTGACAGGTGCAGAAGAGTTTTATTCCTCTTGAACACGAGTGCAGGCATCAAACATCGAGCACCATGACAACTGAAGACAACAAACCAAAATAATTAACGTAACATGATGGTAAACAAATACACAGTTTTTCAGAGTGATGTTTACAGACTCTGCTCTGAACGTTACACACCTCGTGCCGCTCAACCGAGGACCAGCCAAACCTCTACGAGTTCGCCAAACGAGCCCCGTGAGCCTCTGCGCTCAAAGTCTGGTACTAAACCATAGTTCAACCAAAACACACTCAATAAACAGGACACACACTTTACACTGTACATGAATGACAAATCAGGATGAGCTTTATAACACACCGCGCTCAACCTCTGACGGAGGCACACGGGGGATATAAACACAGCAGCGAGAGTAGAACAAATACAGCTTCCTGGGCTGATGGCTCCGCCCACAACATGAATAATGAATGACAGAGTGACTCTGACCACCACTTCACCACTGACAGTACACACACATTTTACACTCATCATGAGCTCAGCTTGTACGCAGTGCCTAAATATAAACTACTTTCATGCAGGTGCAAGTGAGTCGTCATGAAGTTTGTGCGATGAACAAAGACCATGGGGGGTTTATAGCATCAACAAAGCTGCCTTCATGTTAGGACTGTTAATGTTATAGTCATGTTGTCATGTTTTTTTTTTTTTTGTTGTTTTGTTTTCTCCCCCCCAAGTCTGTCCCTCTGAGTTACATGTTGGTCCTGGGATCGAGATGCTGAACCTCTTCTGCTCCTCAGACCTGCCTGATCCATCCTGGTGCCCTGTGTCTGGTTGGAGTCTCATCGCATCACTCCTGTGGAGGACGGCCCCATGTGGACAGTTGGGTGTCACGCCTGGAGGACGCTCTGGACTCTTGCAGTGGTGCTTTTGTGGCTGGGGACTGCAGTTGACTTGCTGACTTTGGGACTGCAGTTGTCATGAACGGTTTTGCGCTCGGGTTTCTGTCGGTGAGGGTTTATAGCATCAACGAAGCTGACTTCATGTTAAAACTGTTAATGTTATAGTCATGCTGTCTGTTGTTGCCCAAATGAGGATGGGTTCCCTTTTGAGTCTGGTTCCTCTCGAGGTTTCTTCCTCATGTCGTCTGAGGGAGTTTTTCCTTGCCACCGTCGCCACAGGCTTCATCATTGGGATAGATTAGGGATAAAATTAGCTCATGTTTTAAGTCGTTCAAATTCTGTAAAGCTGCTTTGCGACAGTGTTTATTGTTAAAAGCGCTATACAAATAAACTTGACTTGACCATGTGGATGCATCCTTAGTAACAGCCTGGTCAGGACCACAGCGGTAAAAACGTAGTGGCTAGATTGTTCATAATTTGGAAAATAGAACCAATTAAATTTGTTAGAAAAAAAGGCCCAAGCAGATACAAACAAACAAACAAACAAACAAAATGTTACAGTGAGATTGAAAAAAAAATCAGTCAGCAAACATCTCTGTTTAGGCCACGCCCATTTCACAATTAAATCCAAATAGAGATATGGATACATGTATGATTTATGATTTCTGACAGTTTGAAAGCAGCGCCTGATAAAATATTCATATTCTCATCTCAAGGCAAGAACTGAATTAAAAAAAAAAAAAACGGTTCTGAAGGAAAAAAAAACCCACACGCTTTTCTTTACATCTTGTATTCTTCTGAACAATATTTTGGTGAGTAATATTCACACACTAAGTGGACTCTGCAATGCTAACTACTGTAATAACTAACTAATTATGGGATGGATGGACAGATGGACAGACAGACAGATGGATAGACGGATGGACAGACAGATGGATGGACAGACGAACAGACAGACGGATAGCCGGATGGATGGACAGACAGACAGATGGATGGATAGACGGATGGACGGATAGACAGATGGATGGACAGACGGATGGACGGACAGATGGATCGATGGATGGAGAGACAGATGGATGGATGGATGGATGGATGGATGGATGGATGGATGGATGGACGGACAGACAGACGGATGGACGGACAGATGGATCGATGGATGGAGAGACAGATGGATGGATGGATGGATGGATGGATGGATGGACGGACAGACAGACGGATGGACGGACAGATGGATAGACAGATGGACAGATGGATAGACGGATGGACGGATAGATGAACAGACAGATGGACGGATAGGTGGATGGATGAGTAAAGTTCAGCATGAGCTGTAAGGAGCTGAACAGCAGTGTGTAGTTCACTCATGGGGATGAGTCTGAACCTGCCATGACTAAGTTAATCCCGTTAACTCGTCTTTTTGAAGTGAAGCAGCTTTACATCTCATTTGCAACCCTGTATATACCCTAAGGACCTGACACACACACACACACACTCTCTCTCTCTCTCTCTCTCTCTCTCAAGGTTTTTATAGAATATGTTTTGACATGCATTGTTCTGTCCCAGGATGCACAAAAACCTGTACTGAGATTATCTTGTGCTACGACCAATCAATCAATACACAGAGTATATGAGCCCTGTGACACACCGTCATTCCATCCAGGGCGTACTCCCAGTCCAGGGTTTATTCCCGTCTCATCCCCAGCATTCCCGATGCACACTCCAGATCCAGGATAAAGTGCCAAAATGATATTTTTCTATTTCATGCAACTCTGTGTTCGCTCTCACGTGCAACAAACAGACGGTCGGCCATTTTCTCTTCCATCTCCAGCCAGCAAAAGAGAGACAGCGTAGCAAGTGAACTGAGATTTTCTCAACCTTATGCAAATGAGGAAAAACAACAAATCCAAACAATAATCTACAACCCCGATTCCAAAAAAGTTGGGACAAAGTACAAATTGTAAATAAAAACAGAATGCAATGATGTGGAAGTTTCAAAATTCCATATTTTATTCAGAATAGAACATAGATGACATATCAAATGTTTAAACTGAGAAAATGTATCATTTAAAGAGAAAAATTAGGTGATTTTAAATTTCATGACAACAACACATCTCAAAAAAGTTGGGACAAGGCCATGTTTCCCACTGTGAGACATCCCCTTTTCTCTTTACAACAGTCTGTAAACGTCTGGGGACTGAGGAGACAAGTTGCTCAAGTTTAGGGAGAGGAATGTTAACCCATTCTTGTCTAATGTAGGATTCTAGTTGCTCAACTGTCTTAGGTCTTTTTTGTCGTATCTTCCGTTTTATGATGCACCAAATGTTTTCTATGGGTGAAAGATCTGGACTGCAGGCTGGCCAGTTCAGTACCCGGACCCTTCTTCTACGCAGCCATGATGCTGTAATTGATGCAGTATGTGGTTTGGCATTGTCATGTTGGAAAATGCAAGGTCTTCCCTGAAAGAGACGTCGTCTGGATGGGAGCATATGTTGCTCTAGAACCTGGATATACCTTTCAGCATTGATGGTGTCTTTCCAGATGTGTAAGCTGCCCATGCCACACATACTAATGCAACTCCATACCATCAGAGATGCAGGCTTCTGAACTGAGTGCTGATAACAACTCGGGTCGTCCTTCTCCTCTTTAGCCCGAATGACACGGCGTCCCTGATTTCCATAAAGAACTTCACATTTAGATTCGTCTGACCACAGAACAGTTTTCCACTTTGCCACAGTCCATTTTAAATGAGCCTTGGCCCAGAGAAGACGTCTGCGCTTCTGGATCATGTTTAGATACAGCTTCTTCTTTGAACTATAGAGTTTTAGCTGGCAACGGCGGATGGCACGGTGAATTGTGTTCACAGATAATGTTCTCTGGAAATATTCCTGAGCCCATTTTGTGATTTCCAATACAGAAGCATGCCTGTATGTGATGCAGTGCCGTCTAAGGGCCCGAAGATCACGGGCACCCAGTATGGTTTTCCGGCCTTGACCCTTACGCACAGAGATTCTTCCAGATTCTCTGAATCTTTTGATGATATTATGCACTGTAGATGATGATATGTTCAAACTCTTTGCAACTTTACACTGTCGAACTCCTTTCTGATATTGCTCCACTATTTGTCGGCGCAGAATTAGGGGGATTGGTGATCCTCTTCCCATCTTTACTTCTGAGAGCCGCTGCCACTCCAAGATGCTCTTTTTATACCCAGTCATGTTAATGACCTATTGCCAATTGACCTAATGAGTTGCAATTTGGTCCTTCAGCTGTTCCTTTTTTGTACCTTTAACTTTTCCAGCCTCTTATTGCCCCTGTCCCAACTTTTTTGAGATGTGTTGCTGTCATGAAATTTCAAATGAGCCAATATTGGGCACGAAATTTCAAAATGTCTCACTTTCGACATTTGATATGTTGTCTATGTTCTATTGTGAATACAATATCAGTTTTTGAGATTTGTAAATTATTGCATTCCGTTTTTATTTACAATTTGTACTTTGTCCCAACTTTTTTGGAATCGGGGTTGTAGAATGATTCCTTAGATGACACACAAGGTAGAATATTTTTATTCCTCCTCACAGCTTCAGTTCTGAGCTACAGTTTACTGTTTGACATGCAACAATGAAAAAAAAAAAGATATTTTTTTCCTTGTCATATACAGTACAACTTCTCGATAATGTCTCCAGAGATACTACATAGAGCACTGAAGGTTTGGAAGGAAGTAGCAGAGCTCAGTGGTGTCTCTGAAGAGAGTACAGTATGTACGGTAGCTAGTTAGCTTGTTAGTTAGTAAGTTAATGCTAATACAAATTATTAGCCTGGTACGTAGACGACCAATTTTTATATGGATTCGTGAAAGCATTGCCATGCATTACTATATTCTCTTAAGTATGGAGCTCTGCATTGTGTTCGAGGAGCTTCACTATGATCCTCAGTTCAAGTGATGATGATGATGATGATGCTTTGTGGCTTATCGGAGGTCTGCGCTCTACCATGCGCCCTTCAAGTTTAGTCAGACATACAGCATAACAAATTACGCTTCCATCAATCTCCTTCATCTCTGATGTTCACTTAGCAAACCTCAGCACTCTCTCTCTCTCTCTCTCTCTCTCTCACACACACACTTTTATTCAGTTCAGCAGATTAGCTCCACTCAGCTCCAGAATTATTGGCCCCCTTAATGAAAATGAACAGAAATGAATATATAAATATTACAGAAATAATACACAATGTAATATTTCTGAGTTTAAATGTACTAGGACTCTGTTTTGTTAATTTTTTTTAACATAAGGTGCCAAGTTCTATGCAAAATACAAGTTTCAAAAATACTGGCACCCCATAGTTAATAACATTAATTGTTGATGTCTGTTCTTGGACATCATCCAATATTGATATTAATAACCGTTAGAAAAAAAGTGTTTAATCAATCAGTGTTTAATCAAAGTGTTTTATTTTATTTATAAAGTGTTTACTGATAAAGTATTTAAAATATACTTACACTTTATAAAGTGTATATATATAAAAAGTTAGTTATAAAGTATTTTATTTATAAAGTGTTTAATCAGTGTTTAATCAAAATATTTTATTTTATTTATAGTGTTTATTTATAAAAGTTTATTTATAAAGTACATTTATACTATATTTATAAAGTATTCATTTCTGAAGTGTTAAAGTATATTTATACTATATATAAAATATATTTATACTAGTGTTTACAAAAAGTGTTTATTTATAAAAGTTAAAGTTTTTTATTTATAAACTGTTTAATCAGTGTTTTATTTTATTTATAAAAGTTTATTCATAAAGTGTTATAAAGTATATTTATACTATATTTACTATATATAAAAAGTGTTTACGGATAAAGTGCTTATTTATACAAGATAGTTATAAAATATTTTATTTATAAAGTGCTTAATCAATCAAAGTGTTTTATTCCTCTTAACCCACACCACATGATGTGACATCATTATATTTAGTGTTTAATGTTGTGCAATCTCCCCTAAACACACTAAATCCTGTTCTCTCGAACATTAGAGCAGCTATAAACCTGTTAAAGGAGAACTGAAGGCAAATTTTTTATCATCAAAATTCTATTTATCTCATTTTATTAAATATCGGAATGCATTTTTGATCGCTATTTTGTCGCTGCAATAGCAAGTTATGAGTGTTTGAAATATACTCTAATATATCAGTCCATATGTCAAAGCAATGGCCGTAAACGAGATTCGTTGAGACCTGTGCAAGACATCGTAGGACAGAAGTAAAGCGTACAGCGGAAATCAAAGTGACCAACATCTGCCAACATTGTCAAAAGACGCGTGCGCCCTCTTTCGAATGCTGATGTAATCAAGCCGGAAGTTTTGTTTGTTTTGATAGCGATCAGGAAAGTTTGAAAAAAGTAGGCAGTAATCGCCATTTAAACGCGTTTTTGTTCAGTACTTCGTTTGGAAAACAGTTTTCAAAATGGCAGCACTGACACCTGGCTGACAGTTCACGTTTCAAAGTCTCGCACAAGTCTCGTGAAGATCGCACAGATAAGCGACGCCTGCCGTGGACCAAACGAACTAAATTCAACACGGCTAAAAACCGAATATGCCGATAAGTATAATATTTAAATTGCAATTAGTTGCCAATACGAGTCACGATATAAGGTTACTAAAACTGAAAACGTAATTGAATAACACGTTAATTAAGAAATAAAGCAAGTTTAAAAATGACTTCAGTTCTACTTTAAAAACATTGAGTCCCTGTGTAAGGTGTTACTACAGAAACTTTACCATATTAAATCCCCGGTTTTCTCCACACAGCCAATTCCCCTATCTACCAACTGTTAGGACTTGGACTGTTTTGGCCTCTAGAGGCCGCTGTTATTTCCTTTTCGTGTCTTGTTTATTTTGGCCTCTAGAGGCCGCCACTGTTCCTGTGTTTTGTGTTTTTGTTAATTGCCTGTTAGTCCTAATTATCTTCACCTGTGTCCTTAATTAGTTTGTGTATTTATACCCCTGAGTTCAGTCCTCTTGTCACGGAGTCTTTGTGCTGTTATGTTTATCTCCAGTTTCCTTTGTACTGTGTTTTGTGGATCTTCTGAGCTTTTGCATTTTTGCCTTTTTCTTTTTGAATTATACTCTTTGTTTTTTGTTTTTTTTTTTGCCCTGGATTGTATATAGTGTACATAGTATAAATAAACCTTTTGTTACTTTTTCTACTTCCGCCTCACGCCTCTGCATTTGAGTCATTCCCCTGGTGGCCTAGTGGGGGTTTGCTGGATCATCACACCAACGAACCAGGTTCGAATCCCAGCAAAACCCTAACAGAAAGACTCCGTCATGACCGACTCAGCAGAGGCTGCTTCAACTGTCTACCCGGCCAACCTTCAGGGAATTATGGCAGCTTTGACACGCTTCGGAGTGACCATGGACGCTCATGGACGTACGCTCACCAGCCAACGTGAGGCCCTTGCTCGCCATGAGGAACTGCTTCAGCAAATTGGGAAAACCCTGGCACAGCTGACATCTCTGCCTGCATCTCCTGCTCCGGATCCAGTTCCTGCTCCTGATCCAGCTCCCACTCCTGCTCCAGTGCCTCCTGCCATGCTGCCTTCTTCACCTCGCGAACCCAGCCTTCCTGCACCACAGAGGTATGACGGCAAGCACAGTGAGTGCCGAGAGTTCCTTACCCAGTGTCAACTCACCTTTGAGCTTCAGCCTACCACCTACACTACGGATCGCCGCAAGATTGCCTTTGTGATCACCTTATTAGCTGGTAAGGCGCGAGCCTGGGCTACTGCTATCTGGCAAAGACAGGGACCTGAGTGCTTTGATTTCCAGCTGTTTTCTGAAGAGATGCTTCGGGTCTTCGATCAGGCAGACATCAGTACCGACGCAGCCCGAAAGCTCATGTCCATCCGGCAAGGAGTAAGCGTCGCAGATTACGCCATCTCGTTCCGAACACTCGCAGCAGTAAGTGGATGGAACGAGACTGCCCTGGTGTCAGCCTTCCACCATGGTCTGTCTGACCCCATCAAGGACGGTCTGGCCTCTATTGGATGCCCAAGTGACCTCGAAACCCTCATCTCACATGCTATTCGTCTGGACAACAGGATGAGAGAACGCCACCAAGCCTTGAGCCCCCCCAGCCTCCCTACCTCTACCTGGAGACCATCTACCTCCTTCAGTGACTGTCCAGAACCCATGCAAGTGGGTCGTACTCGCCTCTCCGCATCTGAGAGGGAGCGCAGAAAGAGGGACAAGTGCTGCATCTACTGTGGCAAGCCTGGTCACTTCCGAGCATCATGTCCCGAACTCTTGGGAAAAGGACCGCCCCGTCCAGCCGAGGGAGGGTTGTGACGGGGCCTACCCTCTCTCCCGGACTCCCTGGTCAAGGAATCTACATCCCGGTCTCCATCTCCTGGGGTGAGTCTGTCCACTCTTGTCAAGCTTTGATAGACTCAGGGGCGGCTGGGAACTTTATGGATATTCACTTCGCCCAAAGCATCAATATACCTACTGCACCTCTTGAAGTCCCTCTGTCTGTGTCTGCCCTCGATGGCCAAGCGTTAGGTGATGGAAGAGTCACCCAAGTTACTTCTCCAGTCTTCCTCCAGTCTCAAGGTCACAAGGAAGAAATATCCCTGCACCTGATTCCTTCACCTGAGTTCCCAGTTATTCTAGGCCTTCCTTGGCTTATTCGCCACAACCCTCGCATAGACTGGGTAACAAGCCAGGTTGTGGAATGGGGCCCTGCATGCCATGCCTCTTGTCTGCTCTCTAGCTCTCCTGTGTCTCCTGCCGAGCCCCCTGATCTCACCGAGTTATCTCAAGTTCCCACAGAGTACTGGGATCTCAAGGAAGTATTCAGCAAGAGCAGGGCCGCCGTTCTTCCTCCGCACCGGGCCTACGACTGTGCCATCGACTTGCTCCCTGGGACTACCCCTCCTCGTGGCAGACTGTTTTCCCTCTCTCAGCCAGAACGCAAGGCTATGGAGGAATACCTCAAAGACGCCCTGGTCTCTGGGTTCATTCGACCCTCCACCTCACCTGCTGGTGCCAGCTTCTTCTTTGTCGGCAAGAAGGATGGGGGGCTTCGACCATGTATTGACTACAGGGGCCTGAACAAGATCACTGTGCGCAACCGATATCCCCTTCCGCTGATGTCCACTGCTTTCGACCTGCTCCAAGGCGCCACCGTCTTCACCAAGTTGGACCTACGGAACGCATACCACCTTATCCGTATCCGACAGGGAGACGAGTGGAAGACTGCCTTTAACACCCCGTCTGGGCACTACGAATACCAGGTGATGCCCTTCGGACTCACCAACGCACCAGCTGTTTTTCAGGCCCTAATCAACGACGTCTTAAGGGACATGATTAACCTGTACGTCTTTGTCTACCTCGATGACATCCTTATCTTTTCCAAGACCATGCAGGAGCACCGCCACCATGTCCGCCAGGTTCTCCAGAGGCTGCTACAGAACAATCTGTTCGCCAAGGCCCAGAAATGCGAATTTCATGTTCCCGAGGTCTCCTTTCTGGGATTTATTGTACGGACAGGCCAACTCCAAATGGACCCTGCCAAGACCCTGGCCGTCCAGGACTGGCCTACTCCCAAGTCCGTTAAGGAGGTTCAGCGGTTCTTAGGATTCGCTAACTTCTACCGCAAGTTCATCAGGAACTTCAGTTCTGTGGCAGCACCCATGTCAGACCTCACCAAAGGGACAGGTGGATCTTATGGCTGGTCTCCTCAGGCAGAAAAGGCGTTCAAAGACCTCAAGGCCCGCTTCTGCACGGCACCCATTCTGGTCCTCCCGGACACCTCCCAACCATTCATCGTGGAGGTGGACGCCTCGGACAGTGGTGTCGGCGCGGTACTCTCTCAACGTTCGGAAGGAAAGCTGCACCCCTGCGCTTACTTCTCCCACCGCCTGAGTCCTGCGGAGTCCCGGTACGATGTGGGGGATCGAGAACTGTTAGCGGTCAAACTGGCCCTTGAGGAGTGGAGGCACTGGCTGGAGGGAGCGCAACATCCATTCCTGGTTTGGACTGACCACAAGAACCTGGAGTACCTCCAGCAAGCCAAGAGACTGAACCCTCGACAGGCTAGGTGGGCCCTGTTTTTCAGTCGGTTTGACTTCACCCTCTCGTACCGTCCCGTCTCCAAGAACACCAAACCTGACGCACTGTCCAGGCTGTTCTCTGCCACTAACAGGGAGAATGAAGTCGGGCCTATTATCCCGGTGTCCCGGATTGTGGCCCCTGTCCGCTGGGGTATTGAGGAGGCTGTTCGACGAGCCCAACGCCAGGACCCCGGTCCTGGGACGGGGCCACCGGGCCTCTTGTACGTCCCACATCAAGCCCGGGCCAAGGTTCTCCAGTGGGGTCACTCTTCCCCTCTCACCGCCCACCCGGGAGCTCGGAGGACCCTGGACTTCCTGAAAAGACGCTTCTGGTGGCCTAACATGGAGCAGGAAGTAAGGTCATTTGTCCTGTCCTGTGAGGTTTGCACCAGAACCAAGAACCCACGACAGCGTCCCCAGGGTCTCCTGCATCCTCTGACCATTCCCCGGCGTCCCTGGTCCCACGTGGCAGTCGACTTCATCACGGGTCTCCCTGAGTCACAAGGTAACATGGTCATTTTGGTCATTGTTGACAGATTCTCCAAGGCCTGCCGCTTCATACCTCTGTGCAAACTCCCCTCTGCTCTTGAAACAGCGAAACTTATATTTAATCATGTCTTCCGAGTCTTTGGTCTTCCACAGGACATCGTCTCAGACCGAGGGCCCCAGTTCTCCTCCCGAGTGTGGCACGGGTTCTGCAAGGTCATCGGAGCCACTGCCAGCCTCTCCTCTGGGTTTCACCCACAGTCCAATGGTCAGACGGAGAGGCTCAACCAGGACCTGGAAACCACCCTGCGAGGCCTGGCTATGGATAACCCGACATCATGGAGCACCTGGCTGCCATGGGCAGAGTACGCCCACAACACCCTGCAGTCATCGGCCACCAAGCTGTCGCCATTCCAGTGCCAATTCGGGTTCCAGCCACCTCTGTTCCCGGACCAGGAGGAGGACGCGGGGGTGCCCTCGGTCAACCAATATGTGAGACGGTGTCGCAAGACCTGGAGCAAGGTCAGGAAGACCCTCATACAGACCTCCAGAACCAACCAGACTCAGGCCAACCGCCACAGAAGACCTGCACACACTTTCCGCCCTGGGCAGCGGGTTTGGCTGTCCACTAAGGACCTTCCGCTGCGGGTGGAGAACCGTAAGCTTGCTCCTCGCTACATTGGCCCCTTCAAGGTGGTGCGCAGGGTGAACCCTGTCTCCTACCGGCTCCAGTTGCCCCGGACTCTGAGGATCAACCCCACTTTCCATGTTTCCCTGTTGCGGCCTGTACTGACGTCTACGTATGCCCCTGCCCCTAGGAACCCCCCACCCCCCCGCATCTTCCAGGGGCAGACTGTGTTCACTGTGCATCGCCTGCTTGACTCCCGCTGGGTCCGCGGCGGGTTGCAATATCTGGTGGACTGGGAGGGCTATGGTCCTGAGGAGCGCTGCTGGGTTCCTGCTCGGG
This sequence comes from Neoarius graeffei, assembly GCF_027579695.1. Classification (NCBI taxonomy): domain Eukaryota; kingdom Metazoa; phylum Chordata; class Actinopteri; order Siluriformes; family Ariidae; genus Neoarius; species Neoarius graeffei. The sequence goes on along the minus strand of NC_083582.1, from coordinate 5,525,835 downwards.
ATGTCCTAGATAAAGAACTGTGTCGGGACTTCCATTCGGCCCATCCGGATCGCCCTGGGAACGTCAGGAGACGCTCCTAGAGGGGGGGGGGTCCTGTTAGGACTTGGACTGTTTTGGCCTCTAGAGGCCGCTGTTATTTCCTTTTCGTGTCTTGTTTATTTTGGCCTCTAGAGGCCGCCACTGTTCCTGTGTTTTGTGTTTTTGTTAATTGCCTGTTAGTCCTAATTATCTTCACCTGTGTCCTTAATTAGTTTGTGTATTTATACCCCTGAGTTCAGTCCTCTTGTCACGGAGTCTTTGTGCTGTTATGTTTATCTCCAGTTTCCTTTGTACTGTGTTTTGTGGATCTTCTGAGCTTTTGCATTTTTGCCTTTTTCTTTTTGAATTATACTCTTTGTTTTTTTTTTTTTTGCCCTGGATTGTATATAGTGTACATAGTATAAATAAACCTTTTGTTACTTTTTCTACTTCCGCCTCACGCCTCTGCATTTGAGTCATTCCCCTGGTGGCCTAGTGGGGGTTTGCTGGATCATCACACCAACGAACCAGGTTCGAATCCCAGCAAAACCCTAACACCAACAGCAAGGAGAAGGTTATCATGTGCTTCCTCCGAGGTACGTAACATCAGCTGACCACATGTTTTCATTATACTACGTTAGGGAGCGGCGTATAAACCCATTTCCATATGCAGGAGCTCACAGACGCCTGTGATTGCCTAGCACCACTGTAATTAACAGGGGAGACAGACTATGCCACGCCTCCCTGAGAGCATGGCCAATTTTGCTTTCTTAAGCTCCTGATGATGGCTGTGGCATCATTGGAACGCAACCTAGCGATCTCCGGATGATCTGATGATAGAAAGGCATTCACTTTTCTGTTCCACCACTCAGGCATTTAAAAACCGTTAGAGCTGCTGTGAAAGAAAATTCATCAACACCTTCTGACCAATCAGAATCCAGAAATTAACAGCACTGTGGTTTAATTAAATTGAAAGAAAATGGTTCAAGTACGATGGTGGAGATCTACTGTACACTCAGTGGCCACTTTAATAGGAACTTATTTTGGTTCTAAAATTACTGTTCTTGGCTGCAGGAGTGGAACCCAGTGTGTTGTTCTTTTTGCTGTCGTATGCTGAGATGCTTTTTTGCTCACCACAGTTGTAAAGAGTGATTATATGAGTTACTATATCCTTCCTGGGGGGGGGGGGGGGGGGGGGAGCTCGAACTAGAGCCCTGCACTCCCGCGGGAGTCCCACGGGACTCGCGGGACCCGCCGCAAAGCAGTGCGGCGCGGGACAAATTTTAGAAGCTCATTGCGGGCGCAGGCGGGACTGGAAGTGCACATATGCGCGCGCGGGTGGGAGCGGGAGTGCACATGTGCGGCGCGGGCGGGAGCGGTGATAAGCTGCAGTCCCGCTAACTAAAAAAGTGTTTGAAATAAAATGTATAAATTATTAATTTATGGATATCATATATAATTTGTGCTAAATATTTTATTTGGCACTAATAAAAACATTTTATAATGCCTAAATTTGCAGAGAGAGTCAGATTGCTAGAGAAATAGCACCATAAATTTGCCAGAAAATCCTTTGATCACTCTAATGCAGGGCTTTTCAAAGTGTGGGGCGCGCCCCCCCGGGGGGCGCCAGAGTTCTTCGGGGGGGGCGCAACGTGAGAGACAAAATGGATCGGTCTTTAGCACCTAAAGCTACAGTGAGTGAGGAGACAAAGTCTGGGCCAAGCAAAAAAACAGAGCCTCCAGGATGTTGCGATTTGCAACTTCAGCGCAAATTCAACCAATCCCCGCGAATTCAGGGTGGTGTTGCAATTATATCCAATCACCGCAACGTTCCCGCAAATTTGACCAATCGTTGGCGTCGTCTTGAGGTGACGTCGACAAACTACCTTCCGCCTTACTTCCGTGTGTTCAAGAGAAGCAGCATGCGCGCAGTGTTGCCAGATTGGACGATTTCAAGTGCATTTTGGCGGGTTTTGAACATATTTTGGACTGGAAAACGTCAGCAGTATCTGGCAACACTGAAAGTGTGTTATGTTTACAGTGACGGACTGTGTGCACTTTATTTATTTTTTTTACTTAATACAAGAAGTTAATGGATGCCAACATTTTTGCCAAAATGGTATTTTATTTTCCATTGTTTCGGCAGCTTCAGCATCATACTGTGAGATTCTGTTCAAATTGTTTTTTTTCTTCTATGAAGCCTGAGCCATTTATTTTATTAGTTTATAATTACTGTGTAATTTAGTCTTCAGGAGAGACTGCCTGCACACAGCACTAGTATTAATAAGGTTTTTTTTCTTACATGAAAGCTGAGGCATTTATATTTTAAGGTAACTTCATGTTGTGCTGTGAGGTTCTCTGCACTTTAACTTTTGAACCAACAGGTGCATTTGGATAAGTAAAGCCGATTTTTCTGCATTTTTGTAGTCCTGGTAATCTTTTATATTGGTAAAGTTGTTTATAGGACCATTTCTCTTTGTTTTTTTAATCAATAGTTTTTCAGTAATAACTTAATATTTAACATATCACTCAATTTTAATCACAAAAAGAGAAAATCGCAACAATTTCTCGCAACTTTCACTTCCTCCCGCAATGTCTCATCTCATCTCATTATCTGTAGCCGCTTTATCCTGTTCTACAGGGTCGCAGGCAAGCTGGAGCCTATCCCAGCTGACTACGGGTGAAAGGCGGGGTTCACCCTGGACAAGTCGCCAGGTCATCACAGGGCTGACACATAGACACAGACAACCATTCACACCTACGCTCAATTTAGAGTCACCAGTTAACCTAACCTGCATGTCTTTGGACTGTGGGGGAAACCAGAGCACCCGGAGGAAACCCACGGGGAGAACATGCAAACTCCACACAGAAAGGCCCTCGCCGGCCCCGGGGCTCGAACCCAGGACCTTCTTGCTGTGAGGCGACAGCGCTAACCACTACGCCGCCCTCCCGCAATGTAATCGCAATAAAAACCTAAAAAACACCGCAACTTTCATCGCAATTTTTTTGGAAACCCCTGCAACATCAGACATTTTAGCCCACAACAATCACAAAAAAGGCCCGCGGAATCCTGGGGGACTGGAAAAAGGAGGAAGTATGACCACGATTATTTAAAGTTTGGATTTTCATGGACTGGATCTGAAGATGCTCCACTGCCACAGTGTGTTGTCTGCCAAGAGGTGCTAGCTAACGATGCTATGGGATGTTTAAAATGTGTAAAACAAGATGTTTTAAAAAGCACAGATGTTTAAAATGTGAAAAAGAAAAAAATGTGTACAACAAACATTTTTTTAAAAAATACGAATGGAACATTAAGTAATGATTTAACTGAAATGATTTAATTCTTATTTTCTTTTAATTCTTTTAATTAATTGTTTTAAATTAAAAATAAAATTATTTTATGTAATTTTATTTCTCTATTGTTTACTGTTTCTGCTTCTATAAAGCACATTGAACTGTCATTGTGTATGAAATGGGCTATATAAATAAACTTGCCTTGCCTATAGCAATAACAAAAATTGTAAGGGGGGGCGCTGTTATTTATTTGCTCTTCGAGGGAGAGCTGACTCTCTCTCTCTCTCTCTCTCTCTCACGCACGCACGCGCGCACACTTTGAAAACCCCTGTTCTAATAACTCACAGTTCACACCCAGCTAGCAAGAGAACCATGAGTAAAATGATTTAAAATTCCTGTAATATGCAAATTTGGCTGTCCAATCAGAGGCGGCCAAATTTGCATATTACAGGAAGGATTTCTGAGATAGCATTGAGTCAAGCCTACCGTCACTGTGAAACCTGTCTCTCTGACTAAAGTTGTAGACTAACGCAAGCAGTGAATCAATTCATTTTTCTTACTAACTCTGCTTTGCAATAACAAAAAAAAAAAAAAATCCATCAGTAGTACAAAGGAAGCTCTTTCATTTTTTTGCGATTCGTGATTAAATATTTTAATCTCCTGACAGCATTAATTATTATTAGAGACAATACATGCTGAATTCCGAAACAAGGCAAATAATAACAGCGTGAGCTGTAGATATTTATGCTGAAATCCACTCAAAACAGGGGGCGGGGCACCATCACGCTGTGTCAAGACAAGAACTTTCCTGAGAAATAATGCGAACGTCTGCATCATGCGGGATTTGCGGGCGGGAGCGGGACAAAATATGGCAGGCGCGGACGGGAGCGGGACTGAAAATCATATTTTTTTTGTGGGCGCGGGTGGGAGCGGGACTGAAAATCATAATTCTTAGCGGGCGGGAGGGGGACTGCACAATGCGGGCGCGGGCGGGAGCGGGACTGCACAATGCCGGCGCGGGCGGGAGCGGGACTGAAAAATCCGACCCGCGCAGACCTCTAGCTTGAACCACCTCAAATCTATCCATTTCCCTCTGACCCTCTCATCAACAAGGCGTTTGTTTCCACCCACAGAACTGTCGCTCACTCACTCGATGATGTTTTTTGTTTTCCGCACCATTCTGTATAAACTCTAGAGACTGTTGTGTGTGAAAACCCCAGGAGGAGATCAGCAGCTTCTGAAATACTCAAACCTCACACTCATCTGGCTCGAACCAAAACCCATACCACAGTGAAAGAAAGAAGTCACACTTTGACATCACAGTTTTTCCCGTTCTGATGTTTGAACATTGACTAGCTGAAGCTCTTGATTTGTATCTGCGTGATTTGCTGCATCGTGATTTTATGCTGCCAAGCGATTGGCTGATTAGAGAACTGCAGAAAACAAACTCCAGGTGGATGGAGGGGTGTTCCTAATAAAGTGGCAAGCATGTGGCACACTTTTTCGTAGATGTGACTCTTAAGATCCATGTCAGTTTGGAATAAATCTCATCTCGTTATCCGTAGCCGCTTTATCCTGTTCTACAGGGTCGCAGGCAAGCTGGAGCCTATCCCAGCTGACTACGGGCGAAAGGCGGGGTACACCCTGGACAAGTCGCCAGGTCATCACAGGGCTGACACATAGACACAGACAACCATTCACACTCACATTCACACCTACGCTCAATTTAGAGTCACCAGTTAACCTAACCTGCATGTCTTTGGACTGTGGGGGAAACCGGAGCACCCGGAGGAAACCCACGCGGACACGGGGAGAACATGCAAACTCCACACAGAAAGGCCCTCGCCGGCCACGGGGCTCAAACCCGGACCTTCTTGCTGTGAGGCGACAGCGCTAACCACTACACCACCGTGCCGCCTTTGGAATAAATTGTAAATTGGAAAGCATCCATCTCAGAAAGCTGTCTCATGTTTTCAGGACTGTGGCGTGACTTTAAAAAGAGAGGATGGAAGAATCTGGAGGAATGCTGACTCCCAGCCCATCACCAGAAGGCATGGAGATGCTAAAATAGACAACAAACAAACAGTGACAAAGCTGCCCTGCCCTCACTGTATATAGAACACTGAGCACACAAACAACAAATACCACACACTCATCACGCCAATCAGCAGTAAACCCCGGCTCTGACTGGCGCCTGGCACAAACACGCCACATTCTGCTGAATTCCTGCTTCGCTCTGGTACTTTCTCCATTTGCTCTCTCTCTCTCTCTCTCTCTCTGTCTCTCATCACATCTAAAATTATTCTGTAACAAGTCCATAAAGTGCGTACAGTGCATCATTTACAACAGGACTGACTGATATCAATTCCTTATTTTCTCTTAAGCTGATTTTCATCCTCAGAACTCTGTTGTTCATTGGAGGAAAGAAAGAGGCGAGTGTGATAAATATAGGTAGAGAAGGGCACAGACAGATATTTATAGCCTATTAAAGAGACCTACATAAGGAAACAAATCAAATGGGAGTGTCTCCGAGGTGGTGTTGTGCACGAGTGAGGCACATGCAGTCTGGATTATTATATAATATACTTTAGTGCCCTTTAGGGTACCCCTATAGTAGATAAAATGTATTGAAGTGCCCTCTAGGGTACCCCTGTGGTAGATAAAATGCACTGACATGCCCTCTAGGGTAACCCTGTGGTAGACAAAATGTACTGACGTGCCCTCTAGGGTAATCCTGTGGTAGATAGAATGTAATGACGTGCCCTCAAGGGTCACCCTATAATAGATAAATAGTAAAGAAGTGCTCTCTAGGGTACCCTTAAACTGGAAAAAAAAAACAAGATGAGGTGCTCCCAAGGGTACCCTGTGTGTGAGAAGACATGATTAAGTGCCCTCCAGGATGGTCCAACAGTAGATAAAATGTGATGAATTGGCCTATTGGTTACCCCATGGTTGATAACATATAAAGTAATACCATCTAGGGTAACCCTATGGTTGATAAAATGCACTGAAGTGCCCTGTAGGGTACCCTATAGTATACAAAATGTAAAGTAGTATCCTCTAGGATGCCCTTAAACTAGAAAAAAACAAGATGATAATTCAAACAGTTTTATAAGGTTAGAGCACAGAGGCAGCCCCGTGTCTGTGCCATGGCCACTTGTCTGTGTTAGCGTTCAAGAACGACAGGAATTCTGAATCTTTTCAGTGAATCAGATCATTTGACTGCTCACTGAAAAGAGTCGACTCATCTGAGAACCATTTTATAAAAATGTGTCATAATTAAATAATTATTAAACCAGCAACGCAAATACAGTAAGCATCCCTGCAGTCACGTTATTGTGCCTGCTCTTTCTGTGCTTTACCCTAGCGGGCACTCCAGAACATTTTATCTACTGCAGGACCACCCTGGAGGGCACTTCATCATGTCTTCTCACACACAGGGGCACCCGAGGGGGGACTTCATCTTGTTTCTTATAGTTTAAAGGCACCCTAGAGGATACTAATTTACATTTTAGCTACTATAGGGTACCCTACAGAGCACTTCAGTACATTTTATCAACCATAGGGTTATCCTAGATGGTAATACTTTATATTTTATCAACCATGGGGTACCCAAGAGGGCACTTCATCACATTTCTCTACTGTTGGACCACCCTGGAGGGCACTTCATCATGTCTTCTCACACAGGGGTACCCTAGGGGGCACCTCATCTTGTTTTGTTTTTTTCCAATTTAAGGGTGCCCTAGAGAGCACTTCTTTACATTTTATCTATCAAAGGGGTACCCTAGAGGGCACTTCAATACATTTTATCTACCACATAGTTAGCCTAGAGAGCATTTCAGCACATTTTAGCTACCAAAGGGTACCCTAGAGGGCACTTCAGTACATTTTATCTACCACAGAATTACCCTAGAGAGCATATCAGTACATTTTATCTACCATAGGGGCACCCCAGAAGGCACTTCAGTACATTTTAATCAACCACAGGGTTACCATAGGGGGCACTTCAGTACATTTTAGCTACCAAAGGGGTACATAGAGGGCACTCCAGTACATTTTATCTACCATGGGGTACACCAGAAGGCACTTCAGTACATTTTATCTACCATAGGGGTACATAGAGGGCACTCCAGTGCATTTTATCTACTGCAGGGTTACCCTAGAGAGCATGTCAGTACATTTTATCTACCGTAGGGGTACCCCAGAAGGCACTTCAGTACATTTTAATCGACCACAGGGTTACCCTAGAGGGCACTTCAGTACGTTTTAGCTACCAAAGAGGTACATAGAGGGCACTTCATAACATTTTACCTACCATAGGGGTACCCTAGAGGGCACTTCAGTACATTTTATCTACCATGGGGTACCCTAGAGGGCACTTCAGTACATTTTGGCCCAATCCCAATTCTAATTTCTACCCCTACCCCTCCCCCTTCCCCTCCCCCTTCCCCTTAGCCCTTCCCCTTGAAACTGAGCTACAAGGGATAGGGCTTGAAATTCAACCCCTACGTATTGGGATAGCCCTTCAACGATCGCATACGTCATCGCGTACCTCCGTCAGCGTTTACGTTAGCAAAACGCGACCAAATGAGTCATTGGCTGCGACCAGCCGCTACAGTCAGAGCCAGAGGCAGAACCAGAAATCTCTGCTGGCAGGGTGTGATTTGTTAACTAACACCACTGAATGGGATATCTTTGGCGCTTCGTGCACCACATCCGACAGAATGAGGTGTCAGAACACTCATGTAAACAATAAAAGCGAGAATAACAGAACGAAACGTACGCAGTCAAGCAACCGAAAACAATACTCACTCCCAAAGCTTTTTAGCAGCAGCTTGGATTTCAGAAATCGCTGCTCATTCTCAGCTCGAAAGCGAATCAAGCGGCGTGTTTCCTCTGGATAACAACTTAAAACACGTAAATAATGGAGAAAATACATTTATGACAATCTTTCGCCGCGGGAACCGCCATCTTTCTGAAATCCGCATGAAATCTCGCTGAAATCCGCATGGCATTGTGGGAAATCACTCAAACCCCTTCGTTCGGAGTCTGCTCCAGGAAAATCTCCGTTTGGAGGGGTACAGAAGCCCTACCCCTTCCCCTACCCCTCCGCGTTAACTGGGATTGGGATACCCCTACCCCTTCACGTGAACGCGCAAAATGGAGGGGAAGGGCCAAGGGGTTGGTCCAAGGGGTGGGATTCGGCCTTTATCTACCATAGGGGTACCCTAGAGAGCACTTCTTTACATTTTATCTACCACAGGGTTACCTAGAGGGCACTTTAGTACATTTTATCTACCACAGGGATACCCTAGAGAGCACTTCTTTACATTTTACCTACCACAGGGTTACCTAGAGAGCACTCCAGTGCATTTTATCTACCGCAGGGTTACCCTAGAGAGCATGTCAGTACATTTTATCTACCGTAGGGGTACCCCAGAAGGCACTTCAGTACGTTTTAGCTACCAAAGAGGTACATAGAGGGCACTTCATAACATTTTACCTACCATAGGGGTACCCTAGAAGGCACTTCAGTACATTTTATCTACCATGAGGTACCCTAGAGGGCACTTCAGTACATTTTATCTACCATAGGGGTACCCTAGAGAGCACTTCTTTACATTTTATCTACCACAGGGTTACCTAGAGAGTATTTCAGTACATGTTATCTACTATAGAGGTACATAAATGAGTTGGATCATTTACTTTATCATCTTTTTTTAATGCCTTTGGAAAAGAAAGTAAAAGTAGACAGTCTAACCACACACTGTTCAGCCAAAGCACAAATCACACAAAAAGACAGATGACAGAACTGTAGGTTGAATGTTTTTTTTATTTTTTTAGTTTGAACTAAACTTTTCTGTTGAACACGTTTGGTATTTGGAGTTAAAGGGCAGTTTAATGTATAGCTCACCTCTAATCATTTCATTGTCCAGCTGCTGATAGATATTAGACTGAATTGCTCCTCCAGCCATCACTGGAGATGTAGATCTGTCCATCTCAGCCCCGTACTGCCATCTGTACAGAATGCTCCGTCATGGCATTAACTGTGCATCAGTAAAGTGGATTATCACTGAGTAGCTCATGTAAGTTCATGTCTTTATGGCTCTTTTTTCCCACTTTATTAAGTAGATAAATGAGTTACAGTATATAGCTGAGGAGATCATGTCATCGTGGTTTATCCCTGTGTTGCTGCTACATGTCTATGAGCCCTGTAGCGGTTCAACTGGAAGTTGTTTTTGAATTCTTTCTGCTAATCACAAACTCAAATAAAAGTCAAGACAAGAGAAATGCCACAGGCTAATGCTACATTTCAGAGCTAATTACTGGAGCTCTCTCTCTCGAGCTCTCTCGAGCTCTCATGTGCTGGTTTATCATAAAGTGACATTATCTTGCCGTCAGCTATTCCCCTATTTCTTAACACCAGCTATGGAGCCTTGTATTGAGGTTATACTCACACTAGGCCTCTGTCTTTAAAAAATCACACACACCACATGATTCTGCGGGTAAACTGAGACTACACAAGATTATATAAAAACATGTACACCGTTCAAATTGCCTACGTGAACCGATGTAAATCTATGCGACATCACAAAGGAAATAAATGAATCGTGTAAAAATATTAAATCGCATGAAAAAAATGAAATGTTACAGGAAGGTACATTTAAAAATAAAAATCAAGAGACAATTCATGTGAAATCACGTGAATGTAAATTCATGTGAAAATAATGAATATGATCAAAAATTACATGTGGACAAGGAATCATGTGAAAATGAATCACGTGAAATTTTTAAATAAAGGTAAGTGTATAAATATCTCATCTCATTATCTCTAGCCGCTTTATCCTGTTCTACAGGGTCGCAGGCGAGCTGGATCCTATCCCAGCTGACTACGGGCGAAAGGCGGGGTACACCCTGGACAAGTCGCCAGGTCATCACAGGGCTGACACATAGACACAGACAACCATTCACATTCACACCTACGGTCAATTTAGAGTCACCAGTTAACCTAACCTGCATGTCTTTGGACTGTGGGGGAAACCGGAGCACCCGGAGGAAACCCACACAGACAACATGCAAACTCCACACAGAAAGGCCCTCACCAGCCCCGGGGCTCGAACCCAGGATCTTCTTGCTGTGAGGCGACAGCGCTAACCACTACACCACTGTGCCGCCACTGTATAAATATAAAGAAAGTAAAATGGAATCATATGAAAACGAATCATATGGAAATTTTAAATAAAGGTAAACATATAAAAATAAAAACGTGGAAATGAATCAGTGGAGGAAAAAAAATTGCGCGTGAAAGTGAATGACTCGAGTCAAATGAAATGAATCAGCAGAAACTGAACCGTGTTTAAAAATCACCTGAAAGAAATCACATAAGAAAATGAATTGTAATTCTTTTTTTTAACTAAATGTAAGCAATTTAATTGTGTTTAAAAATGACATGAAAATAAATAAATTGTGAAAAACCATAAAAAGAAGTGAATCATGAGAGAAAGAAACGTGGATAAATAAAAACAGGGGCACGACGTGTGATAAGTCCATGTTTTAAAGTGTACTAAATGTGAAGTGCCTAAATACCATGTGTGTAAAATTAAACGTGACGTTCCTGTGAAAGGGTGAGAGCAAATTTCACCAAAAGCAGCTTGTCCTCTATGACATGATTTAAGAATTTATGGTCACATCATTTTAGTCCTGTCAGTCATGTAGTGCAGTGCTGACAGAGCGACCCTCTGCGCAGCGAGCGTGTGGAGTGAACAGAAACCCGTTTAGGATTTAAACTGAATCTTGTCGGCTGTTTAATTAAAAAGAAAAAAAAAAGATGCTGCGTGAAGAGAAGCTGAAGATGGATTTTAATGTTTAGGTTGAAATCTTCTGACGTCAATGATGTTGAAACACACGTGGGATTCGGCTTCCGGTATGGCGCTGAAACGAGCAACAGTATAAGTCACGAGCTCCTGCATGGCCTTACTCCTCCCTTCTGAGATATCAACGTTGTAAGTTAAAAATAACTTGTTTGAGGATGGAAGCGGGTAAAAGAAAGACAAAAGGAAAATTGCAACAGGACCAAACTGTCAACGACAATTCATTGTCAGAAAACGAAGACAGCCTCGATGTCACTACCAACAAAGCTAAATATGAGGATATGGACGCTATTCAAGCTAGCATTATAACCGAGATATAAGCGGTCCGCTCCGACATGAAGAAGGAATACTTCGAAACTATAGGAGTACTGAAGAAAGAGCTGACGGATTTCAGAGAAGAAATTAACCAGAAGCTTACAGTAGTTCTATCAGTACAGACCTACAAGAAATAACAGAAAGAGTGGGAGAGACGGAGCAACGAGTGGCGGATATGGAAGAACAGAGTGCTGAGATTAGCGAGATGCTCTCCCACACCCTGGAAATCCAGCAAAGCCTCCAAACCCAGCTCACGGACCTGGAGACTCAATCCCGCAGGAACAATATACAACCCCGATTCCAAAAAAGTTGGGACAAAGTACAAATTGTAAATAAAAACAGAATGCAATGATGTGGAGGTTTCAAAATCCCATATTTTATTCAGAATAGAACATAGATGACATATCAAATGTTTAAACTGAGAAAATGTATCATTTAAAGAGAAAAATGAGGTGATTTTAAATTTCATGACAACAACACATCTCAAAAAAGTTGGGACAAGGCCATGTTTCCCACTGTGAGACATCCCCTTTTCTCTTTACAACAGTCTGTAAACGTCTGGGGACTGAGGAGACAAGTTGCTCAAGTTTAGGGATAGGAATGTTAACCCATTCTTGTCTAATGTAGGATTCTAGTTGCTCAACTGTCCTGGGTCTTTTTTGTCATATCTTCCATTTTATGATGCGCCAAATGTTTTCTATGGGTGAAAGATCTGGACTGCAGGCTGGCCAGTTCAGTACCCGGACCCTTCTTCTACGCAGCCATGATGCTGTAATTGATGCAGTATGTGGTTTGGCATTGTCATGTTGGAAAATGCAAGGTCTTCCCTGAAAGAGACGTCGTCTGGATGGGAGCATATGTTGCTCTAGAACCTGGATATACCTTTCAGCATTGATGGTGTCTTTCCAGATGTGTAAGCTGCCCATGCCACATGCCCTAATGCAACCCCATACCATCAGAGATGCAGGCTTCTGAACTGAGCGCTGATAACAACTCGGGTCGTCCTTCTCCTCTTTAGTCCGAATGACACGGCGTCCCTGATTTCCATAAAGAACTTCACATTTTGATTCGTCTGACCACAGAAGAGTTTTCCACTTTGCCACAGTCCATTTTAAATGAGCCTTGGCCCAGAGAAGACGTCTGCGCTTCTGGATCGTGTTTAGATACGGCTTCTTCTTTGAACTATAGAGTTTTAGCTGGCAACGGCGGATGGCACGGTGAATTGTGTTCACAGATAATGTTCTCTGGAAATATTCCTGAGCCCATTTTGTGATTTCCAATACAGAAGCATGCCTGTATGTGATGCAGTGCCGTCTAAGGGCCCGAAGATCACGGGCACCCAGTATGGTTTTCCGGCCTTGACCCTTACGCACAGAGATTCTTCCAGATTCTCTGAATCTTTTGATGATATTATGCACTGTAGATGATGATATGTTCAAACTCTTTGCAATTTTACACTGTCGAACTCCTTTCTGATATTGCTCCACTATTTGTCGGCGCAGAATTAGGGGGATTGGTGATCCTCTTCCCATCTTTACTTCTGAGAGCCGCTGCCACTCCAAGATGCTCTTTTTATACCCAGTCATGTTAATGACCTATTGCCAATTGACCTAATGAGTTGCAATTTGGTCCTCCAGCTGTTCCTTTTTTGTACCTTTAACTTTTCCAGCCTCTTATTGCCCCTGTCCCAACTTTTTTGACATGTGTTGCTGTCATGAAATTTCAAATGAGCCAATATTTGGCATGAAATTTCAAAATGTCTCACTTTCAACATTTGATATGTTGTCTATGTTCTATTGTGAATACAATATCAGTTTTTGAGATTTGTAAATTATTGCATTCCATTTTTATTTACAATTTATACTTTGTCCCAACTTTTTTGGAATTGGGGTTGTACGTATCCACGGAATTCCCGAGGGGTCTGAAGGTGACAACATACAGGACTTTGTTAAGAAGTTTATTAAATCAGAGCCGTCTCTCTCCGAGGCCCAACTTGGGATACAACGCTGTCACCGATCCCTCGGATCCAGACCACGGTCTATGATGATCTACTTCCAGGAATATAAAACAAAAGAAATGGTGCTCCGATCTGCCTGGAAGAAGAGGGAGATTTGTTTTGAGGGAAAAGAGTGTTTTTTGAACGAGACACATGTGGGATTCGAGCAAACATCATGAGGTCACACAGGTGAGTGTTTCATAAGTCAGGATGGTTTCAGCACTGATGCACACAGGGGCCTGATTGCTGAATCAGGTCTCAGGTAGTTAAAGAGGGAATCAAACATTTCACTGATCAATAAATCCATTCCCAAAAAAACAAACAAAAAACAAACACACACACACACCCCCCCCCCCAAAACCAGCGCTATTTAGTACTGCTGGTAAAAACACTGACACAGACTCGCTACCTGTTGCTAAGTCGCACAGTGCAACGCCTTGAGCAAGTGAAGAACCCACAGGTCTAGCGCCTCTGCTGGCTGCAGTATTATTTTAGCCACGCCCACCTCCATGTCTTTCATTCACAAAGCTGCCCATTTTTCCACGTCACTTTTATTATTCCAACACCAACATATTCGGTGCTCAGACTGGGGACTCCATTGTGCTACTGGGGGACTTCAATGCTCACGTGGGCGATGACAGTGACACCTGGAGGGGCGTGGTTGGGAGGAACGGCCTCCCCGATCTGAACCCGAGTGGTGTTTTGTTATTGGACTTCTGTGCTAGTCACAGTTTGTCCATAACGAACACCATGTTCGAGCATAGGGGTGTCCATAAGTGCACGTGGCACCAGGACACCTTAGGTCGGAGGTCGATGATCGACTTTGTAGTCGTGTCATCTGATCTCCGACCCTATGTCTTGGACACTCGGGTGAAGAGAGGGGCTGAGTTGTCAACTGATCACCACCTGGTGGTGAGTTGGATCCGCTGGCGGAGGAGGAAGCTGGACAGACCTGGCAGGCCCAAACGTATGGTGAGGGTCTGCTGGGAACGTCTGGCCGAGCACTCTGTTGGGGAGGTCTTTAACTCCCACCTCCGGGAGAGCTTTTCCCAGCTTCCGAGGGAGGCGGGGGACATTGAGTCTGAGTGGACCATGTTCTCTACCTCCATTGTGGATGCAGCTGTTCGGAGCTGTGGCCGCAAGGTCTCCGGTGCCTGTCGTGGCGGCAATCCCCGAACCCGGTGGTGGACACCGGAAGTAAGGGATGCCGTCAAGCTGAAGAAGGAGTCCTATCGGGCCATGTTGACCTCCGGGACTCCTGAGGCAGCCGACGGGTATCGGCTACGTTCCGACTCTCACCTATGGTCATGAGCTTTGGGTAATGACAGAAAGAACAAGATCGCGGATACAAGCGGCTGAAATGAGTTTCCTTCGCAGGGTGGCTGGGCGCTCCCTTAGAGATAGGGTGAGAAGCACAGTCACTCGGGAGGAGCTCAGAGTAGAGCCGCTGCTCCTCCACATCGAGAGGAACCAGCTGAGGTGGCTCGGGCATCTTTTTCGGATGCCTCCTGGACGCCTCCCTGGGGAGGTGTTCCAGGCATGTCCCCCCGGGAGGAGGCCCCGGGGAAGACCCAGGACACGCTGGAGGGACTATGTCTCTCGGCTGGCCTGGGAACGCCTCGGTGTTCTTCCCGAGGAGCTGGCCGAGGTGTCTGGGGAAAGGGAAGTTTGGGCTTCCATGCTTAGACTGCTGCCTCCGCGACCCGGTCCTGGATAAGCGGAAGAAGACGAGACGAGACGAGACTTTTATTATTCTATTCCGTATCATACATAAGAAGGCGTGGATGCACTTGGGAATGAAATGACTGACAGCCTTGGTGACGTGCTGGACCCTGACATTGGGAGAAGGGGCGGAGCCTACCAATGAGCAGGTACCTGCCTTTGACTCTAGTCTCTACTGTGCAGACTCAATGGCGAAGAAATTTTGGCTTCATTTCTATAGTAATAGAAAGACACAAAGCCACGCCCACCATTTTTATTTTTAAACAGGCTTAACCAGGACTTCAAATCCACCACTGATCTGAAAACAGCCGTTAATTATGTGTGTGGAAGACGGCGGATAGCACTTTTCCTCAGCGCGTGAGCATGTCTCAGAGGAATCATGTGTTCGCCTTGACTCTCTGTACAGCTGCTACGTGTCTGTCGCATGAAAGACGAAAGCAGGGAAAACAATCCACGATGTCAATCCAATACGGAATACAGAAGGAAACTGGTGAACGTGGAAGACACGGATACGGGAAGATCAGGTGAACTTTCACACAGAGAGTAAACCGTGCTCAGGATTGAACCAGGAACCCTGGAGCTGTGAGGAGCAACACCTCTCCAACCTGCTCATGTTTTTTTGTTGATTTGTATCTGAGCTCAGTTACATTCCTTTCAGTCTGCTTGTTAAGCCATTGCTTTGTAATTAGCGATAAAGTTAAAAACAGTCCTGGATTCCTGGATCATGAAGTTATACTTTGCAAACAAATCATAAAAATTTGGATTTCAAATGTGGTATTTTATACTTATTTATTCACTCATCTTCAGGATGTGCTTTATCCTGGGCAGGGTGGAGTCAAGATGCCATCATGGGGCACCATGCGCACACACACATTTACACTGAGGGGCAATTTAACACAACCTTGGGCACTTGGAGGAAACCAGCAAACCCTGAGGAAGCCACACACACAGCCTGAGCTCAGGATCGAACCGGCGACCCGAGAGCTGTGAGACGACTCTGAACGCCAGACAATTTTTTTTCTCACATTTTATTACAAGCAAAAACAAAAATGCCTCAAATTCTATTTTCATGATGCTAGTTTGAAGATGTGACATAAAATTCGTGTAAATTCTAACAGAAATCTAAGAATAAGAGCAGGTGAAAATGTAGTTCCATGATTCCGCGACACGTTCTCGGAACATTGCAATATCTACATCTGCAAAGATTTTAAATTATTTCAAGATTACTGCCTGCGAATGTCATCGGCTTGTTACAGAAGAAGAAGATGATGATGATGATGATGATACACTCAGACTGCTCCAGACTGCTCTCTCAGAAAAGTGCATCATTAATAATTTATCGGTTTATCGTGATATCAGTATCATTCGGATCATATCGCCCTGCTCTACTCCAACATCCACAGAGGGGAAATGAGAGACTCATGATGCATTGTTCAACCTGCAAAACACACACACACGACAAAAGGAAAACAAGCAGCGCAGCGGCATAAACGCGAATCTGCGTAACTGGCCTGTCAGGCAGGGCAGAGATGACAGCTCTTTCTCTCACACACACACACACACACACACACATAGAGAGAAGATGTCAGTGATCAGATCCAGCTCTGTAACACTCACCGGTGCTCATCGCGGATCCGTCTCCGGTTACACTGCTGCAGCCGAGCTGATCAGAGACAGCATCACTCACTCTCTCTCTCTCTCTCTCTCTCTCTCTCTCACACACACACACACACACACTCTCTCTCTCTCTCTCTCAGACACACACACACACACACACACACGGTCAATCCAAAGCCAAAGATGCGCACGGATCAGAGGAATCCCAGTGCGCTCTGGAGCAGCTCAGGTCCTGCGTAAGAGACGGATGCGGTGAGAGTGGGTGTGAGGTGTCTGAGAGTGTGAGGAGTGTGTGTGTGTGTGTGTGTGCTGCTGCGCTCCGCATGGGCGTGTGACAGCGCCGCGCTGCGCTTCTGCATCAGCAGCACTCCCAGCTCCTGACCGCGCAAAGCCTCATGGGAAGCTGAGTTCAGTGGAAATATATGGAGGACACGTGGGACACTTTCAGCGGCCTGATTATTAGAGACACCCCAACTTCCGGGAGATGAAATAGCAGGAACGGGGGGATGGGTGCCGGAAATCCGGTCAGTGAGGGAGACTGAGTGGTTTTCAGGTAAGCAGCTCTGAGTTTCCCCGCTGAGCTCAGTGAGGTTACCTGATGATTTGTCGCCCCCAAGAGGTAAAAGTGTCAACAGCATGAGGGGTGGAACTGGTGAGGAAGGAGAGTATGAAGGGTTCAGGTAGTTCATGTCCCTGATGGAATGTGCCGCAACAACACCCTCACCTGTATCACCTTCATCATCATCCTCATCATCCTTATTTCACCACCACCATCATCATCACTCTCATCCTCATCATCAACTTCTTCTTTATCATCATCATCATCACTTTCATCCTCATCATCACCTTCTTCTTTATCATCATCATCATCATCCTCACTTTCATCACCACCACCATCATTTTCATCATCACTTTCATCCTCATCATCATCAGCACCATTATCACTTTCACCAAAACCACCACCATCATTTTCATCACCACCACCATCATCATCACCACCATCATCACTTTCATCGTCATCACCACCACCACCATCATCATCACCATCACCACCATCATCACTTTCATCATCATCCTCATCATCAAATTCTTCTTTATCATCATCATCTTCATCAATTTCATCACCACCATCATCATCATTTTCACCACCACCATCATCATCATCATCATCATCATCACCACCAACATCATCATCACCCTCATCATCACCTTCTTCTTTATCATCATCATCATCACTTTCATCACCACCACCACCATCATCAGTTTCATCACCACCACCACCATCATCATCATCACCACCACCATCATCACTTTCATCCTCATCATCATCAGCACCATCATCACTTTCACCACCACCACCATCATTTCCATCACTACAACCATCATCATCACCACCATCATCATCACTTTCATCATCATCACCACCACCACCAAAACCATCACCATCACCACCATCATCACTTTCATCATCATTCTCATCATCGAATTCTTCTTTATCATCATCATCATCATCTTCGTCATCATCATCATCATCATCATCATCATCAATTTCATCACCACCATCATCATCATCATTTTCACCACCACCACCACCACCACCATCATCATCACTTTCATCATCATCATCATCATCATCATCATCACCTTCTTCTTTATCATCATCATCATCATCATCATCACTTTCATCACCACCACCACCATCATCATCATCATTTTCATCACCACCACCACCACCATCATCACTTTCATCCTCATCCTCATCATCACCTTCTTTTTTATCATCATCATCATCACTTTCACCACCACCACCACCACCACCACCATCATTTTCACCACCACCACCATCATCATCACTTTCCTCCTCATCACCTTCATCATCATGATCATCATCATCACTTTCATGACCACCATCTTCATCACCACCATCATCATCATTTTCACCACCACCACCACCACTATCATCATCACCACCATCATCATCACCACCACCATCTTCATCACCACCATCATCATCACTTTCATCCTCATCCTCATCATCACCTTCTTCTTTATCATCATCATCACTTTCACCACGGGCGGCACGGTGGTGTAGTGGTTAGCGCTGTCGCCTCACAGCAAGAAGGTCCTGGGTTCGAGCCCCGGGGCCGGTGAGGGCCTTTCTGTGTGGAGTTTGCATGTTCTCCCCGTGTCCGTGTGGGTTTCCTCCGGGTGCTCCGGTTTCCCCCACAGTCCAAAGACATGCAGGTTAGGTTAACTGGTGACTCTAAATTGAGCGTAGGTGTGAATGTGAGTGTGAATGGTTGTCTGTGTCTATGTGTCAGCCCTGTGATGACCTGGCGACTTGTCCAGGGTGAACCCCGCCTTTCGCCCGTAGTCAGCTGGGATAGGCTCCAGCTTGCCTGCGACCCTGTAGAACAGGATAAAGCGGCTACAGATAATGAGATGAGATCACTTTCACCACCACCATCATCATCACCTTCTTCTTTATCATCATCATCATCATCACTTTCTCCACCACCACCACCACCATCATCATTTTCACCACCACCACCACCATCATCACTTTCATCACCACCACCATCTTCATCACCACCATCATCATCACCACCATCTTCATCACCACCATCATCATCACTTTCATCATCATCCTCATCAACTTCTTTATCATCATCATCACTTTCACCACCACCACCACCACCACCACCATCATCACCCTCTTCTTTATCATCATCATCATCATCATCATCATCATCACTTTCACAACCACCACCATCATCATTTTCTTCACCACCACCACCATCATCACTTTCATCCTCATCATCATCAGCACCATCATCACTTTCACCACCACCACCACCATCATCACCACCATCATCATCACTTTCATCGTCATCACCACCACCACCACCACCATCATCATCCTCATCATCACCTTCTTCATCATCAACATCACTTTCATCATCACCACCACACCACCACCATCATCACTTTCATCCTCATCCTCATCATCACCTTCTTCTTTATCATCAATATCACTTTCATCATCACCACCACACCACCATCATCATCACTTTCATCGTCATCACCACCACCACCACCATCATCATCCTCATCATCACCTTCTTCATCATCAACATCACTTTCATCATCACCACCACACCACCACCATCATCACTTTCATCCTCATCCTCATCATCACCTTCTTCTTTATCATCATCATCATCATCATCACTTTCATCACCACCACCATTTTCACCACCACCTCCACCACCACCATCATCATCATCATCATCACCACTTTCCTCATCATCACCTTCATCATCTTGATCATCATCACTTTCATCACCACCATCTTCATCACCACCATCATCATCATCACTTTCATCACCATCATCATCATCATCATCATCATCACTTTCATCACCACCACCATCATTTTCACCACCTCCACCACCACCACCATCATCATCACCACCATCATCATCACTTTCCTCATCATCACCTTCATCATCATGATCATCATCATCATCACTTTCATCACCACCATCTTCATCACCACCATCATCATCACTTTCATCATCATCCTCATCAACTTCATCATCATCACTTTCACCACCACCACCACCACCACCATCATCATCATCATCATCATCACCTTCTTCTTTATCATCATCATCATCATCACTTTCACCACCACCACCATCATCATTTTCATCACCACCACCACCAGCACCATCATCATTTTCATCCTCATCCTCATCAGCACCATCATCACTTTCACCACCACCACCAGCACCATCATCATTTTCATCCTCATCCTCATCAGCACCATCATCACTTTCACCACCACCACCAGCACCATCATCATTTTCATCCTCATCCTCATCAGCACCATCATCACTTTCACCACCACCACCACCACCACCACCACCACCATCATCATCATCATCACCTTCTTCTTTATCATCATCATCATCATCATCATCATCATCATCACTTTCACCACCACCACCATCATCATTTTCATCACCACCACCACCAGCACCATCATCACTTTCATCCTCATCCTCATCAGCACCATCATCACTTTCACCACCACCACCACCACCATGATGGTGAAAGTGATGATGGTGATGATGATAAAGAAGAAGGTGAGGATGAGGATGATGATGATGAAAGTGATGGTGGTGATGATGATGGTGGTGGTGATGGTGATGATGATGACGATGAAAGTGATGATCATCACCATCATCACTTTCATCGTCATCATCGTCACCACCACCATCATCACTTTCATCATCATCCTCATTATCACCTTCTTCTTTATCATCATCATCATCATCATCATCATCATTATCACTTTCACCATCATCACCACCACCATCACCATCATCATCACCTTCTTCTTTATCATCATCATCATCATCATCATCATCATCACTTTCATCACCACCATCATCACTTTCATCATCATCATCATCATCATCATCATCATCATCACCTTCTTCTTTATCATCATCATCATCATCATCATCATCATCATTTTCATCACCACCATCATCATCACTTTCATCATCATCATCATCATCATCATCATCATCACCTTCTTCTTTATCATCATCATCATCATCATCATCATCATCACTTTCATCACCACCATCATCACTTTCATCATCATCATCACCATCATCATCACCTTCTTCATCTTCATCATCATCATCATCATCATCATCATCACTTTCATCACCACCATCATCACTTTCATCATCATCATCATCATCATCACCTTCTTCTTTATCATCATCATCATCATCATCATCATCATCACCTTCTTCTTTATCATCATCATCATCATCATCATCATCATCATCATCATCATCATCATCACTTTCATCACCACCATCATCACTTTCATCATCATCATCATCATCATCATCATCACCTTCTTCTTTATCATCATCATCACCACCACCATCATTTTCATCACCACCATCATCACTTTCATCATCATCATCATCATCATCATCATCATCACCTTCTTCTTTATCATCATCATCACCACCACCATCATTTTCATCACCACCATCATCATCACTTTCATCATCATCATCATCATCATCATCATCACCACCACCAGCCTCTTGTTCAGTCCTGTGATTGGCTCCAGCAGCTCCCCCGTGACCCGCAGTGGATAAGCAGCACAGCTCTTTCTCCTGCTGCACATCTCACATATCCATCATCAAATATCACACAGAAAGCTCATGTTCTGAAAGTCTGTAAATATTTATAATCATTATGTAAAGACAATAATGTAAAGAAAACAGCGTTTGTTTGTTTGTTTGTTTGTTTGTTTGTGCATTAAAAATCTGACACCTGTGGAAGAGATATTTTTCCAAAAACACAAATGCACACAGACATTTTACACATATACTAATATTTATTATTTTTATTTATTGGAGTTTTGCTGTTTTTATTGTGATTATTTTACACACGCACTCCAAAAAGTGTTAAAAATAAAAATGTAAATAAGAATAATTATTATTTTATATAACGGCGTATGTAGTGGGCGGATGGCAAGTGACGTCATATCTCGGCGACAGTCAAAGCAAGATGGCGGCGCTGTGAGTGAGGAGGACAGTGAGAGGAATCCGGAGAGATGGAGGGAGAAGTGGAGGTGATTATTCCGGGGGAAGAGGAGAGAAACACTCCGCACTGTCCACACGGTCAGAGAGAATAGACATGCCATATTTTTTGACTGTTTATTTTCTTACTTGCTTGTGAATAGTTTATTTAATATTTGCTCTCCTATGAACAGCTTACTTCCTTATCAATGACATTTATGTTGCTGTACTTGTTTACGTTTTAGTGTAATTTAGTTATTTATTTACAAATGACTTGTTTACAGCTGCACTGACTTACAATCAGCTGACTTACAGATTTTTGTATTTAATAATGAGCTGATATTTTTACAGTACTTAGTTACAGATGTATTTGCTTGTCAGTATGTGTACATATTTACTTAAAAGGTTGTATCCTTACATACTCCTATACTGTACAGTGTGTGTGTACAGTACCAGTCAAAAGTTTGTACACCCCTGCTCGACTCCATGTTTTTTTCTGTATTGTGACTGTTCTCTACATTGTAGAAAACAACTGAAGACACCAAAACTCTGAAATAATATCTGAACCATACAGGGAATTATTGGGGGGAAAAACAAAATGTTTGATATTTTAGATTCTTCAGCGTCTCCCTTGATGACTCTTTGTACACTATCAGCATTATCACAGAAAGAGGAATGAATGGGGGTAGATGGAAGCCGGTACGCCAACATTCTGATATCATCCAGAATTCTTTAATGGTCCGGAATAAATTGAATGCTACACGTTGATGGATTACTTTGTTCTTCTACGCCCTTTTTGAGGAATGTATTGTCGGACTTAAACCAACATCTGAAGAGGTGAGATCGCTCCTTTTTTTCCCCCTATTTTTGCTGGCGGGATTGACTCTGCCCTAAGGGCTATTCTCTCTCTCTCACTTTGCACCATTACACAATAAATATTCACAGTGAAAATATTTTGTAAGCACGTTTCATGAACCAAGTTCTAGGATTTGTTGACAACTCGTATCGAGTTTGTGACACTTCTACCCAGCGTGAAGCACATGTGGTTGTGGCGTCATCGTAAACAAATCCATTCTACTCATCCAGACGACTTCGCAACGGCTCCGTTGCCAGATTTTTTCACTCTGGAACCCGTTCTCAAAAGATTTAGTTTTTGGGCACCCAAAATGCCGGTGCCGTGTGGACGCCAGGCCAAAACGATAAACAATTTTATCAGATTCACCTGAATCCATTGCCGTGTGGACAGGGCCTTAACCAACTTCATGATGGAGTCACCTGGAATGCTTTTCAGTTAGCCGGCGTGTCTCGTCAAAAGGTAATTAGTGGACGAGTTTTTTGCCTTCGTAATGCGTTTGAATTAGTAAATAAATAAATGGCCCTATTCAACACCACAACTGTAGTAATCCACATTATGAAGAACTGCTCAACTAAGTAAAGAGAAACGACATCCATCATTACTTTTTAAGACATGAAGTGACTTTCAATTCATAAAAATAAAGAAAAAATATTGGATTAGGATTAGAAGGTGTCCAGACTTTTCACTGGTACTGTATATACATACATGCTTGCTTACTTGAGTAATTCTTTGTGTACGTATAATATTAAATACACACACACACACTGCTTGTTTCGAAGTTATTGAACTTTGGGTCAGGGGGGAAAAAAAACCCCAACCTTTCTCGAAGACATAAAATGAGACTCGCTTCATTTAAAACCCATTCAACTGAAGTGGATTATACACACTAGGCTTTAATAATTAATATAATGTGTGATCAGAGTTGATTATTAATATTAAAAAGTAGTAAAACATTAAATTGACATTCTCATGGAAAAGCATGGACTTCAGAGTCTCTCTGAGAACCGTGGCTCGTTAGCTATTGGCTTTATTTCCTTTTCAAACTGTGCGTGTGTTGCAGGACCCACAGTGTTATTTCAGGTCATGTGCAGAGGAGAGAAGAGTGGAAGGAGATTTTATGCCTGTTCTGCATGTCGAGACAGAAAAGACTGCAGCTTCTTTCAGTGGGAGAATGAAAAGGTAAAGGAACTCGAGTGAATGTGATTTTGGTCCAGTCTCGTCTGTTTAATTTAATATTCAGTACAAAAATACAATTTCAATGATTATTATCAAACTTATGGAAACATATGAGGGTCAGAAATAGAATGAAAATTTCTTGGATGCAGAACCGGTGCATTAACGTGTTGTAGTTAAAACACCACATGAAACGCACGTCTGTGTATCTGAATTCAGTCATTTTAACGTTCCGTTGCAGAATTAAAAAGGTTGTAAATACAGCCACCAAAGTGGCTATAAAGTAATAAGTATCCAAGACTCAATGAGACACTAATACTACTACAGTCTGCTACATAATTTATTGGCACCCATTGAGAAGCACTAAATGCATGTGAATATAAGTTTGCTCTGTCAGTGACAGCGGCGCCAGCCAATCACAGGTGTCTGCGAGGTCAAGTGGGCGTGTAGCATATTCCTCTGAGCATGTGACACTGCGTGAGCAGCAGTTTGAACAGATCCAGTCGGCTGGCGTCGCGTGTCTCAGAGGAAACCTGTGACGCCTTCATCCTCGCTGGTGGTAGCTGTTGAGTGAAAGGACAGAGCTGTCGAGTGTGTGGGAATCACTCGTGACTAAATCAGGGGCAAAAGCCAAAACAACTCTTCTTAGGTTTTCTTTACTTCAGTTAAAATCAAACAAAACCCAAAATAAACTCCTTTCTACTGACTGATAAAATCCACACAAGACATGTTGGAGTGTACAGGTTTAATTTTAAAAGAAACAAACAAATGTCCCTGGGTGCTGACATCTCGCTCTCTCCAAGGTTCAAATATCGCACTCGGAGTACAAATTACATGAGAGTCTGAGATCATGATGTCACTTACACGCTACAGGACTTCCCGAGGCTGAGATCTAGTGGATATTCATTTCTAAATTGTTCCAAACCACCATGAAGATGCCAAAAGTTGAGCGTTTGGGTGTAAAAAATAAGCCCAAGCAGTGAACACACGCACGTAAACAGAGAGCAGATGCATACCCAGCCTTTGGGAGCCTTTAGATGTCTATAAATGCTACACTGCCGGCTATTCACAGGAGGTTGTTTTTCCTCCCTCCCTCAAAAGAGTCAAATTTTTTCCTTGTATTTTTTATGTGACCTGCTTTTGCTTGTTTTTATTGACTGAGAAAATCAGTGTTTTTAGATGGCAAGGACCACATTGCTATGACAACGGACATTGTTTACTAGTATCCGTGTCAGTACTGCATATGCATTGTCTCACTGAGTGAGATTTAAACTTCGTAAAAGGGAAGTCTGTTGATCGGTGGATTTTGTTGGCAGTAAAAATCACATGGTTACGGAAAACTTCTGATTAGGTTTTTAGAATTCGGAGCCTTCATCATATACATTACAGCACAGTGAAGTAGTGAACACAGCGAGAGAGCAAGAGCGCGAGCGTAGTGGCGCCTGGGGATTTTTCTTTAGAATAAGAAGCCTTTATTTAATGGCTGTTATTAGAAACGGTGTACTAGTGTGCCGTTAACATCTCATCTCATTATCTCTAGCCGCTTTATCCTTCTACAGGGTCGCAGGCGAGCTGGAGCCTATCCCAGCTGACTACGGGTGAAAGGCGGGGTACACCCTGGACAAGTCGCCAGGTCATCACAGGGCTGACACATAGACAACCATTCACACCTACGCTCAATTTAGAGTCACCAGTTAAAAGTCACCTGCATGTCTTTGGACTGTGGGGGAAACCGGAGCACCCGGAGGAAACCCACGCGGACACGGGGAGAACATGCAAACTCCGCACAGAAAGGCCCTCGCCGGCCACGGGGCTCGAACCCAGGACCTTCTTGCTGTGAGGCGACAGCGCTAACCACTACACCACCATGCCGCCACCGTTAACATCATGGCTGGATATCTGATTTCAATACCCATGGCCACGCCCACATAAGCATATTTTTAGCAATATCATAACTTTTTTTTTTTTATTTTTAAATGGATAAATTTGTTGTTAGTTTTTAATTTTAAGTTAAATGTGCACAGAGCGCTTACTGTGATTGGCGAACGGTGTTTGTTTGGGTTGTGTTTGACTTTAAAGACACTTCGACTCCGCCCTACGTTCATTAGTGCTGCTCGAACACACCGCTTGCTACCACACCATCTTTACCCATAATTCTCGCACTGACGGTCAAGCCAAATTTATTACTTTTTTTTCATATAAATTGTCTTAAATGTGATTGTCTTAAACTTATGATGTACATTTTATTGTTTAAAAATAATTTGAATAAGTCTACGACGGGGTTCTCTGCACCTGTTTCATGAACGTATTTGTAGTGGAACATTTTATTTAGTTTTATGTAATTTAGTCGTTATTAACCTGCAGTTGTACCCGAGTACAAGTTTACATCGACATGAATATTACTTGCATCTGTTTCCCCCCCCTTTGGTATACTTTTTTTTTTAATGCTAAAATGTTTCAGGTATCAGAGGAGCGACTGCGTGTGAGAGAGGCGCAGAACCAGATGAAGAGGCCGTCCTTCACTCACTCAGAATACTGCACGAGGTAAAGGGACTGACTAGAAACGGCATACAGTAACAAACCTACACTCCGTCATTATTTCCAGTGCACTGTACGCTGTCTGATGTTGCGTCCCGTATCATAACCTCACATTCTAGCTCGGGCACAAAGATGTGGGTGGAGTTAGAAACAATGCACACCCTTGATTGGTCTTCTAGATTCGTCCTGATTGACGACAAACTGACACAAAATGCAATATTTTGACTGAAATTTTATATATTGATGATTCCTGTCCTAAAAATTAGTTTTCCTGTCACTGATATTGAGCTCAATTTTATTTCATATTAAGTAAATTCTTCAGATTGGGTTAAATTCCACCACAATGGCTTCCTGTTCACTGTACCTGCTCCCGACATGGTGCTGGAGATGATGTGCAGTGCCCGAGATGCTTTTGCGATTTGGCTACACGTCAGCTGTGACTGTTCCTCCGAGTGTCTTTGGTTTTAAAATGATGTTTTTATCATCGGCACCCTTATTATTAAGCTGTGGGCTTAAAATCAACTCGCTGTACCTTCTTCTCAACAGCTCATCGTGTGAAGGAGATAAACGACACTGTTGTGCATATTTTAACATTTCAGTAACCTTTTTAAAACGATGAATTTCGAGTTGTATTTTACGAATTGTCCATGCACCCCAACCTCCAGAAAAACTCCTTCTATACTGATGTGAAACACACAGAGGGTACGGGTACTCGCCCAGGGTACAGATGGTACCGTTCTGCAGGGTGGTGTAAAGCGTTTCCTCTCGTTCCTGTGGCAGGTTCAGAGAGTTTGTTTCCCTGCCGCTGGATCAGAGGAGGTTCTGTGTGGACTGTCAGCTGCTGCTGCTTCCTGCCGAGTGGAGCGCACACGCCTCACACCAGGCGCTTTCTGATGACATCACAGTGACACGGCTGAGGAGGCCCAGCCTGCTGCTTTGTGCTTTGGAGAATAAGAAGAGTAACGCGCAGTACCTGTTCGCCGACCGCAGCTGCCGTTTCCTTCTGGATGTGCTCTCTGGGTTAGGATACCGGAAGGTTCTTTGCATCGGGACGCCACGGTGAGTTTAAAACACGTGCCCTGTTTCAGTAGTGGGGCAATAAAAACGATAAACCCAAGCAAAAAGACCAGTTAGTTTGTGATTTAAGGATTAAATTAACATTAAACTGCAGTGCTGCACCAGTCACCTCTCCACTGCACTACAGAGTGCTAATATCAGGGGGTTGCCAGATCTCTGAATGATTAGCACAGTGGTGATGGATGTAATTTAGATCTGCATTTGTATTGTGATTGTCTGTAGTCACCTGGGAAGGTTTTAATCCCTGATCGGAGTGGAAACTGTAATTCTGGTGATGAGTTCCCGTTGATCCTTTATTTCTGACTGACTGATGAAACAAACTTGCTTTGGAAATGTAGTTTTTAATGAATTGACTTACAAACTTTCCTTCTCTCTTTTTTTTCCAACTTGCTGTCTGAAATTACTTACGAACTGACTTAACGACAAACTAAACAGATGAACAACTTGTTTATGAACTCAACAAACTAATTTACTTACGGACGTCTTTTGTGAACCTGGTGTCCCTTTTTCATCTTACGAGCTTCCATGTTTTAAGCCGAGTTCCTGAAAAGTATTGTTTGTCATGTTCGCCGATGATGTCGCTAACTTTACTTAGTAACTGTTTCAAGCTAGGAAGTGAAATTTATATATTTTTATCTAATTATACACTGTGAACACAGTAAAGTGGAGTTAAACACAGTGGTGTTAGAGGAAATATAGAAGTTCTTTGGACTGTCACTCGACCGATACAGTTAACAGACCGGAACTAACTGTTGTATAAACTCACTTGTTTACAAACTAACTTAATCACAAACTAGCTGACTTGCAGGCTAACATTCTTACTGACAAACTTGCGTAGAAACTAAACTGTTTACAAACTGATTAACTTGTGAAGTTAGACTAACTTACAAATAACCTAATTATGAACTTGTTTACAAACTAACTTACACTTAGTTATTTCATTTAAACATACTTACGAACTTTCAAGAAACCTAACTTAAGTACTTTTAAAGTAATCAACATATAAACTAACCTACTCATGAACTTAAACTAGCCCACTTACGAACTTAAACTATATTTAACTTCGAAACTAACTTGCACACTTATTTCACTGAAACAAACTTCTAAATTACATACAAAATAATCTACTTAGAAACTTGCAAACAAGTGAACTAACTAACCTACCTCCCTTAAGAACTTACAAACTATCTTCAACTTATAAACTAACCTAAATATGAACTTACAAACTAAGTTGATTGTACTAAAAGTAAATTATGTACAAATGAACCTACTTAAGTACTTGTAAACAAACTAACTTGTTTACAAACTAACCAGCATATCAAGTTAACCTACTTACAAATTAACTTTCAAACTGATTTACTGACACATTAACCTGCTTATGAACTTATAAACTAACATACGGTACTTTAAAAACTAAGGAAAGTTTCTCTACATTCCCCCAAATACGTGATCTCACAGACGCACATGATTGACAGCTGAAAGGCATTATGCTCCGCCCACCCAGACAGCATGGTCAGTTTTGATCTCTTGGACTTGCACTTACTGTTTATTGGCTGTCATTTGCAAAGTGGACATTTCTGGTTACGTCATTGTTCCCCACTCTGTGCGGGGATCAAGTATTATTTACACAAACTAAAGTTTCTCATCTAATCGCAGATTACACGAGCTGATTAAGATCCGGAGTGCAGAGGACAAAACGAACTCCATGAAGAGTTTATTACTGGATATTGATTTCAGGTGAGTGTTCGTTTAATAACGTTTTAGGACGTTTGCTAGTGTAGAAAGTTTTATACAAAGTTAAGAAGTTTATCAGTGGATCATAACGCTGGTGCTAGAATAAGATTAATTCTGTCCTGATTTATTTATTTATTTAACTCACCTGATTAAGCTAACAAAATTGATTGTTTTTGACCACAGGTGTCAGTATTTTGGTTTTGTTTATTTGGTTAACTCGTGATTAAAGATGGATGTAAATTAACACACGTCCACACTGACTTAAAGTGCAGTGCTAGGTTTTTTTGTTGCATTAAAATGTAGTACAGCATTGGCGAGGTGTAAATGTAGATCGTTTAAAAAGAAAAAAACACTCCGAGGTCTGATCTGCGTTCAGTATTACTGCAGGACGGTGCGTTAGAGCCCGAGGTCACAGATCTCCATATGATCTGGGACACGCTGTTGATCTCTGGCTTTGAAAAAGCGAAAAGCAGGAAACACGGGCTCGGTGAACTGATGATGCGCCCTCTCGAACATGTTCGTGCAGCTCGTTGAGAAATCCTGCAGCACCGTCATGGCATCTGCGTTGTAGAACACAATACGACCCTTGTGGTAGTTCACGAACACGCCCACCTTGTCTGGCGCTGCCCGAGTGGACAGGGTCAAGTAGCGGTCGTTGTGCCAAGCCGAGAGACGCCCGTCCCAAAACTCCAGACTCCACGAGAGTCTGTTCCTGCCCAGTTTTGTGCTTTTGTCCTGCCCTTTCCTGTGCAGGCTACCATAAGCCACACCCACAGCCCAGGAAGAGCAGCAGTGGACATCTACTTCCCAGTAACGCTGACCCGAGTTGATGGCGGGCGAGCCCAGGGCGCAGCAGGTCTGATCGAACTGAAGAGGGCGGCTCGGAGCCGAGCTGTCCTCGGGAGAGATGAAAAAGCCCCGCCCACTCGAAGTCACCTTGATCTGTCTGTGGCTGACTGTCCTGTCAATCACCACCTCATTGGAGGCTGGCAAGGGGGGAAAAAAACACAGGAGATTAATCTTTAGACAGCACTGGATAACTGTGGTGCATTGTGGGATATCATGAATAGCATATAAAGGGAATTGGATGCGATTTTGGCTAAAGATAAACCACTCCGTGTTGTGGTGTGTTAGGAAAATAATCAGTGATGGTGTGTTGCCAAGAAGCAGACTTACTGTTCCCACCTGCTTTACTATAATGGCGCATCCTGGACTGTTTTATTCCTCTTACACCACAGCAATTTGTGAACTGCATTTTTTTTTTTTTTTTTTAAATTAAAGTTATACTTTTCATCCATTAGTGATGTTTAATGTTGTGGAACATCTATGAAACAAGTTATAAACTGCTATAAACCTTTTTATTCTCTCTCATTAAGTTAATAAATAATTAATCTGGGGGGTGATGGCATTTCACCTGCTGGTCCAGGGAATCGAACCAGTGACCTTTTGGTCCCAATGCTGCTTCTCTAACCATTAGCTTCCCCAGTTTTACAAGGCGTAAATGGGGATTTGAACCTATGATCTTCAGTTTACAATCCTGACACCTTCCTACTAGGCCACCATGTTTGTTACAATGAAAGCGTGAAGTGTAAACTCCTCCTGTCCTGGAAATGTCACAAAACTTAGTTACATCTCTGACAAAGTGCTGACATTGGAGACTCCTTCCATAAACGTCTCCTTACAGAAGTAACCCTGTTACTATAGAAACGAGCGTTAATATTAACCACTGATCAAAATTACAGCCGCGCTGCTGTTATGGAAAATAAATTAACACCTGACCCATCAGAGTCCAGAACTCCACAGCGCTGTGGTGTGATTTATATACAGTATAATGAAATCTGTCATTCATGTTAACTGGCTATGAGTTTATGATTCAGTGAGATTCATCGACAACTAATTTAAAAAAAAAAAAAAGTCATCAGGAGATGATGCATATCTCTCCCCCACACATGCCAAACCCCACGCCAATTTTTCCTCAGTTGAACTGGTTACCCTGGAAATACGGAAAAAATAAAAATCACAGAAATCCCAAAATGTCAAAAGGCACAACTCCTCTAGTCACTTAACGTAACTGTGAGGTTTCATGGAAAAAAATTCCTGATAGTTTGAGTTATGCTCCTGAAACTAAATGTTTGCAGACTGGGGGGATTTTAAAAAGAGAAAAAAAAAGTGGATTACCGAGCAGTAAGTTCCTTTTCTGTAGTTGGACTTGCAAGTCTTTTGAGATCTTCCCCAAAACCTTCATGAGCTTCTGGAATTTTTCGTCATTCAGCCGGATGGTCAGTTCAGCGGCGTCCTGCTTCTTATGGCAGCTACATGAACAGTGAGTCAAATTACGGAAATGAAATCGTCTGATTTCTAATGTGAATACACTGCAATCGCACTACAACAAACTTTTACTATGAACTTTCGCAGATAACGAACTAAGTTTGTGTCTCTGCCTTCAATGACGATGAGTCAGAGTCTTCAGAAAAAAAAAAAAAATCCCTGTGTCACGTCCATGCACGTTGGTGCTCCAAGCACCATTAGTACCAGTTACCCTGCGCCTGTTCTGGATTAGAGTGCAATCACAGCATGCTCTTATAAACCCCACAGACTTGAAGTATACAAAGTGTACCAAGTGTCTCACATTACCAAACCTTATATCTGCGTTGCCTTTCTGGTTTTGACTGTGTATTTGGACTCCGCCTTTCGTCTCTGCTACCGTCATTCTGTTTGTTCCTCGTGTGACCACTGCCTGTTTCACAACCCTGCGATTTTAACAGGTCTTACGTTTTTGTCCTGTTTTGTAAATAAACACACTTCCTGTAATTACATCCATCATTCGCCTGCTTACACACACACACTGAGCCATGCGCTCCTCTTCCTCCCAGAGACGATCAGTAATCAAGTCCGCAGTCGAGTTAACAATACGTGCCAACACCATAAAACAAAGGCTTAATGAGTCTCGCTGAGGTGTAGATCACTAACAATTATCGAGAACACTGATCAAAGGATGAAATGACTGCTGACTCCGCTAAACTTAACACCTAGTTAAAGTGTACAGGTGGTGTTTTTATACCCTCAGCCCCGCCCAACCCTGTGGCACGACATAAACAACTTCATCAGTGAACTGATGTCACATGACATGGTAAAGATTTAGAAAACCGAGCGCGTCGGTGTGTGGACATTGACAACGAACGATGCACCGCTGTCATCTCCATAACAGACGAAGACATCAATCATCGCCTCCGTTTGTGATCCTGCAACTCAGGAGGAGAAATTCATGAGCAGGAATTTTAACGTGCTGAAAATTTCACATATAACGCAAGTGCTTGGTGTTACGCGCGGCTCCGTTTCAGGATAATGAACTATTTGGACGTTCCCCAGGGAGTTAGTTATCGCGCGGTTGCAGTGTATTAACGTTGCTTATTTTAATCTGCAGCTGCAAATGACGTTGAAAGTGATTTACCTGAAATCTTCAGGAGAGACCTAAAGCCAGGACAGAATGTATAGTTATATCTTTGAGTAAATGATTGTTAGTGATTTTATATCGCGCGTCTTCAGTGCAGCGTGATGAGTACCTGCTGCCGGCTCTCGGCTCCTTTCTCCTGCAGTGTCCTGATGGTGCTGATGTGTTTGCGCACCAGTTTCAGGTGCTGGTTCCAGTTGTTCAGGAGACGCGTCAGTCTGCTGCTGTTCTCCCGGTGCTCTTGTTCTAGCGAGTCCAGTACGGCCTGTTCTTCCTTCTTCAGGCTCAGACGCATGGCCTCAAATCGCTCGCGTACTTTCTGCCCCATCGCCTCCGCACTCCTCTTCACCCCAAGAACAGGGACGGAGGTGTCACAAGGGAGGGTCAATGATGACGGAGAAGAATTGACTAACATAGCAGTGGCATTGTGATTTTCTTGTACCTAAGAAACTAAAAGCAGTTGCATCACGTGAGTAGTACCTGCCTGAGGAATAAAACCAGCTGGTGTGATGAAGTGGAGGGAGCGTTACCACCCTGAAGTTCATTATTTTCCGACAACATCATGTCACAAAGTATTTTATTCCACTTGTACCATTCCTCTCATCCGTTTACTCACTGGCCACTTTATTAGGAACACTCCTACCGTACATCTACCTGCTGTTTTCTAATCAGCTTCAGTTACTGTTCAAATATCAGAACGGGGAACAATTGTGATCTCGCAGTGAAGTGTGACTCACTTTCTTTCTTTCACTGTGGTATGGGCGTTAGTTTGAGCCAGATGAGTATGAGGTTTGAGTATTTCAGAAACTGCTGATCTCCTCCTGGGGTTTTCACACCCAACAGTCTCTAGAGTTTACACAGAATGGTGCGGAAAACAAAAACCATCATCAAGTGAGCGGCAGTTCTGTGGCTGGAAACAAACGCCTTGTTGATAAGAGAGGGTCAGAGATCAGAAAACGGACAGATTTGAGATGGTTCAATTTTTTTTTTTTTTGCCAGTAAGGATATGTGGCAGATCACAGAATCCAGGAACACATGTCGGCCCGGGGGCATTTTGAGTTATTGACGGATTCAGAAAGTACAGTTTCTAAGCTTTCCAATGATGCCTTCCATGTGGAGATCTGACAACATTTGAAGAATGTGTGGCCTTTTGAAAGTGTATACTTCTTAAAACAGAAAAGGGAGAAAATCGCCCTCAAAGTTTTCCATCTCAGCTACTCTGGGTGCAGGGCGGGCACATAATGCTGCTCATTTGCATGACATTAAGGAAAGCCCTACCCCCTACGAGCTAGCACGATACTACTTTCATGTAAACAAAGATCACCACATCAATTTTCCTTCCATGCAAAGTATGCCCAACACAATTATGAAGTACAAAAATAAGTCCTAAAAAATACTTTAACGTTTTGTGGTTGAAAAATTACTCACACCGTAAGAAAGAAAGATAGCACGATGATGACACAACTAACACAACACTAGTTTCATGTAAAGCCTCGGTCACAACCGGCCGTATGTGCTCCTATGGCCGGTCTACACGCAAAAAACGCACGGAGAGCACGCATGAAACACACGAGAGCGTGTGTGTGAAAAGCACGAGAGCGCGCGTGTGATGTGCTGATTTTCGCGCCGCAGACCGGCCGCAGAGGTTCTTTGTCATGTCAAACAAACTCTACGGGTGCTTACGTTTTTTTTCAGGTTGCAAGACAAACTTACGGCCAACGCGCGTCTTTCTCCGTGAACAAAAAAAAAAACGCAGCGATTTGGGGAAACGCCAAAAATCACACGGCCAAAAAAATCGTACGTCCGATTGTGACCTAGGCTTAACCAAACCACAACACACTCCGTTACATGCAAAAATAACCACACAGCCTTAGATTAATAAACTCACCCCATCAGAAAGAGAAACGGCGCCTTGCACACACCAATGCCTCCGATGGAATGTAATCCTAGAACGGTCCGTGTATCATCCGATCATTCAAGTATTCCATTCAATCTGGAAAACGAGGTTGCATTTTTTTTTTTTTTTGCTAGAAATGGTGATCTCCGATGTAAATACCGTGTGTCTGTTTGCTTCGCGGTGTTTCAGCTCCTCTGCGCTCTGTTTAGTAACTCATTCCATAGTGAAATCACACACCTGCATGCAGTTAAGTAGCCATGCGCTCAGCTCGTATCATACAGCTGATTCGCGAAAAAAACAAAACAAAAGACTTAAATCATCATGTGAATGGCCCATATGGTAATTTACCCACACCCCCCAGCGGGCTACAGTCCTGACAAAAACGAGACAATTTGCAACAAAAAATGTATGCTTTTCCAACAAAATCTATTATCTGAAATACTGATTGCATTCTTCAAGATCTCAACTTGCACATGATGGAAAAAAACCAAAATCACAAATTTCGAAAAAAAAATGCTTCTTTTGCGATTATCTCGGATTCGTTTCGGCCGACATATGTCCCTGGATTCGGTGAGGCGTCACATATAGTAACTCGTCTCACTCTTTACACCCGTGGTGAGCAGAAAAGCATCTCAGCATGCAACAGCAGAAGAACAAGTTCCTATTAAAGTGGCTGTGAGGCCATCCTTAAAAAAAAATCAGTTTCCTGTCCACCAGGTGAGCAAAAACATTTTCAGTCAGGAGGGAGGGATTTTTTTAATTTTTTTTTTTCATATATGGATGGATAAGAAATCGCAATGCTGTGTTTTGCTTTTTCTTTCAGTACTTTTTTTTATTACAAAAGCAGGCACATTTAATAAAATGATGGTTTAATCAACTGAAACTTGTACAAAAACTTTAAGTTAGCATTTTGCAAAACTTTTACAAAGGTACTTAAAATGTCCGATACACGGGCTTTTTGTAGTTCTAAATCGAGCGTTAGGCCTAGTTCGGATGAAATTACACTATTAAAATGATCACTGAATGATTTGTTTTTCTGAATCTTTACTATTTTGTTGTTCGCTAGAATACCATTTTGCGATTTCACACTTAAGCAAATGTTTGAAAACTCCGGATCTCCTTCCTTCATGGTGGCTGCCGTTTTTTTTGTGCCGCACGGCGCATGCGCAGAGCTGATTCAGTTCAGAGTGCGCGCGCACTCGGCGGAGGCAGTAGTGTGTCGGAGGGAACAGAAGCAGAGATAACACTTTTATTTTGTCTCCGGTAAACCAGTCTTCTCTCGTTCAATTACGTGCTGGCATCAAAAGACACCGTTGGTTGTAAATGAACCCAAACTGAGTGGTTGGAGTGTATTTTCATACACAAATGGAGAAATGTTGGCTGAGTGTGTAATTGTGTCGCCCCACTGCAGACCGCTGTCGTTGTTAATTCATAGCATGCTCAGCTGCGTGAATGTGTCATGCACCGAAAATAAGAGATTTACAAACCAGGAACGCCTCATGATGCAATACGCAAGAAAAGAAAGAAGATTTACTGCCATTTTACTTTGTATTTGAGTAAAGTGGATAAATAAATGGTCTGTGGAAAATACATTTAATCCTGGGAACTGCGTGCACAGGAGTTTATTTTGTGTTTCCTCCCCCCGGCTGGCTACTTATTTGTCATGGCTGGCTAGTATGAGCCTTAGTGGAAAGCCCTGGGAATGCGCAAATGTCAAGTTCGAGTTTAGATTTACGAACCCGAAAAAAATGTCGAAAAACGGGCGTTAAAATTTCAACCGCACAAACGGCACTCACCCGGCTGGTGGACCGGAAACAGAACATTTTTTAATAATGGCCAGAGTGTCGATACAGTAGGTCTGCAAAAGACGTTAGAAGTTCATTCCTGTTCTTTCTTACATTGTAGCAGCTCTAACGTCACCATTAAACGCAAAATCGTCCATCCGCGCTCAAACTTACCAACTGTTACAAAACGCTGATGTTGCAGACTCCTCCCACTGATCTTAAAGAAATATCTTCTCTTTTCCCTTTTTCAAAATAAAATAACATAGAAACGCTAACACAACCTCAGAACAGGCACATTATTATAAACCTGTGATTCTTCCAAGTAGCACAGCGTTCTGCTGAATGACTCAATGTTTCCTCGCTGTTAATAATTTTTAAAAAAAAAACGAGCTCCAGTTTGAGGGTGGAGGTGAAACGAGGGAACGAGGCAGATCCGTATCTGGGAATCCTCTGAGATCTTCCAGCTGAGGTCATTAAACACGACGGACTGCACCTTTTTAAAATGTTAAAATGATTTGCTTGGTCACTTACAGTCAGGTTGGCTTGGCGCTTTTTCAGAGATGCCATGTGAGCTTCTGTCCTCTTGCTCTCCTTCTCCAGCTCCTCCAGCCAGCAGGAGAACTGTTCCTGATGTTCACGCACAAGCAAACGGCTTTCTTTACCAGACACAAGTGCTGCATTGCTTTTACATTACTATCAGTCGTCGTTGTCTAATTTATTTATTTCATATTATGATATTTGAATGTCAGCAAACCTGTGAGTATTTGAGCGAGTCAGCGTCTGGTTTACGGAGCAGTTTTGGAGACCGAGGGAAGGGCTGCGTGACCGAGGCGAGGCAGAGCGGATCGGCTCGGGGTGGCTGTGCTGCGTTCTCATCCTCTGCCATCTCTGCTCACTCTATCAAACATTCAGAAACAAAGAGGAAATCCTCAGATCACACCTCCTCACTCGTGGGTCTGCTCACTTTCTCTTACTGCTTTACATGCGCAGCACGTCATGCTTTATTTCCTCCTGGAAGCTCAGGCGCGTTATGTTGAAACATGTCGAGGGTGCACGACAGGTATTTAGAACAGAACCGCTCCAAACTTTACCCTGATCACTCAAAAACATGGTTATGGATTAATTCCAGGATGCTTTATTCTACAGGGTGTTTAAAAAAATTTGACATCATTCTGGGATCTCAAATAATATTTTTTTGAAACACCCTGTAGAATAAAGAGGATTCTGAATCAAGGAAAGAAGGACGGCTCCATTCAAGAATCGAGGAAACCTGTCCTGTTCCATGTATCCCACTGCTTCAGACTCTGATCGTTTAAAAACATAAGAGCTTAATTCTAGAATAAAAGAATATATTTTTCTAGAACAGGGGAAAACAAGCATTACATTCAACACCAGAGGAAGGAATAATAGCTACATTTTAGAGCATGGGGAGGGGGAATGGTAAATTCTAGAAGATTGGTGTGTGTGTGTGTGTGTGTGTGTGTGTGTGTGTGTGTGTGTGTGTATGGGCTATATTCTAGAATGGAGGAAAAAGAGTAATCACTACATTTTTAGTGTGGGGTGTGCTACAGTCAAGAACATGGGGGGTGGGGGCTGTTCGAATCGAGAATAGAATTAATTTATTCTATTCCATCTTTCTATTCTAAAACTATAGCATGCTTTATTCTTGATGGGTGCCTTTTAGAACGTGGAGAAAAAGCACAGGAACATTCTAGAATGGGGGCGGTATCTACTCTAGAAAAAAGTCGAACGTTTTCTATTCCATTCTGAAATGAAATTAAAAACTGACTTAAATCTGTAATGCTTCATTCTAGAGTTAAGGATATTCCTATTCTAGAATAGGAAGGAAAATTAGTTATATTTCAGTACGTGGGGGGGTAGTGTAAGGAGTGCTACATTCCAGACCATGGAGGGAAAAGATAAGAATATTCTTATCTACATTCCAGAAATTTGGGGGGGGGGGGGGTCTACTCTAGAATGATGGACATTTTTTCTGTTCCATTCTTCTATTATTAAAAAAAAAAAACACCAGTGACTTAATTCTGGAATATTTTACTGTGCAATAAACAATTTTCCTTTTCTAGAATGGGGGAGGAAAAGAGAGATCTTCTAGAACATGCAGAAAAGGCTATCCATATTCTAGAATCGAGGGGGGAGAAAGGATTGCTTCATTCTAAAATGGGGGGGGGGTCGAGAATAAAAATACAAATGAACATTTTCTATTCCGTTCTTTAATGAAATTAAAAATGTTGACAAATCTGTAATGCTTCATTCTAGAGTAAATAATGTTCTAGAATAGGAAGGGAAATTATAGCTATGTTTTAGTATGGGGGTGGGTGGGTCAGGAGTGCTACGGTACATTCCAGACCATGGAGGGAAAAGAGAGGAGTATTCTAGAATGGGTGGGGATTGTTACATTCTAGAATGTGGGGTTGGTCTACTCTTGAATAATAATAATTCTGTTCCATTCTTCAGTTATTTAAAAAAAAAAGTGACTCTTCTGGAATGTTTTTTGTGCATTAAATGATATTCTTTTTCTAGAATGGGGAAAAGAATAGATACCTTCTAGAACGTGCAGGAAAGGGTAGCAATATTCTAGAATTGGGGGGGGGGATTGCCCCATTCGATAATGGGGTCATGACATTCTACAATAGACTAAACCCATTCTGTTTAATTCTTCTGTTATTCCAAAAAAAAAACCCAGAATAAATGATATTCTAGAATGGGGGGGAGGATACAGTTTAGAACAGAAAGCTGTAAAGTACTGTTCTTCTAGCTGCTTCAAAACTTTGCTTGTTCAAAGAATTAACAGACTTGTTTTAAAGTGATGGAGCGATTTATCATCTGATAACGATTATTTTGTTCCTGTTCTCGGACTGCAGGGGAAAAAAGGGTAACTAACGCTCTAAACCCTGATCATTCACAAAATCAGCACCGAGTCTCTGTACAGTAGGAGTAATGCTCATTTAGCTGAATTAAGATATTCACATCGCTGTACGAGAATCAGAGCTTCACAATATCCTCCAGAGAGACATGTTCTAGAGTCTGGAATAATAATCTTATTAATACACAACATCTCGGTGTGGAGGGAAATAATAAAATATAAGAAAATAATCGGAGGTAGATACTTACAGCACAGCGTGGGAATGAAAGGTTTTGTTCTCTCTCGTTCTCTCTCTGTTCTTTTCCGGTATGTGCTGAAGCAGCTATACAAGTTTTGAGAAGCCCATAACAAGCCAAAACCTGTGTGTGTAGTAATATGAGAATATCGTCTGACGTTCTTGCTCTTTCCCTCTTCCAGATATTCCCAGTTTTACCCGCAGAATGAATTCTGTCATTATAACATGTTTAATCATCACTTCTTTGATGGAAAGGTAAAACCTTCTGCATGACTTTTTAGATGAATCTAGTGTTCCAGCAAGTTTATTTTGCCAACATGTGTGCCCCGCCCTGCCCCGCCCCGCCCAGATTTATATGTGCTCTCCTCATAATTTTCCAGAACTTTGCAAACACCCACACATTTGTTCCACCACAGAAAATAAGTGCGCCCTAACGGGTGTTGCTCGTTGTGATCTGCAATGCGCATATTGACCAATCGGAGCACGCTATTAGGGCGGGGTCATAGTCCTGCTCTGTCGACCGTTTTTGTTTTATTGCAATAACGAGTCAGTGCAGTGAGGTACGTTTGTGTACAAATGAGCAAAAGAGGAAAGAATCAGTAAAAGCAGCAAGAACCGAGTGTGTGCGTGTTAGAACGTCAGGAGATCTAGAAGTTGAGGACGAAACAAATTCAGTCAAAAGTTAGGAGCGAGAGATCAAGACTCTAGATATAGATCTGTAGAAAATCTAGTCGTTAACGTGTTTTGACTCAATCTAATTGAACATTAATATCCTGGACTATTATTAATGAACTTATTATTATTATTATTATTATTATTATTAACTAATGTTAGACTGTCATGCAAATGCACATGGATGAGCATGACCGTTTGAGGCGTGGCAAGCGTGAATGTCACCTCATGAAACATTACAACCCCGATTCCAAAAAAGTTGGGACAAAGTACAAATTGTAAATAAAAACGGAATGCAATAATTTACAAATCTCAAAAACTGATATTGTATTCACAATAGAACATAGACAACATATCAAATGTCGAAAGTGAGACATTTTGAAATTTCATGCCAAATATTGGCTCATTTGAAATTTCATGACAGCAACACATCTCAAAAAAGTTGGGACAGGGGCAATAAGAGGCTGGAAAAGTTAAAGGGACAAAAAAGGAACAGCTGGAGGACCAAATTGCAACTCATTAGGTCAATTGGCAATAGGTCATTAACATGACTGGGTATAAAAAGAGCATCTTGGAGTGGCAGCAGCTCTCAGAAGTAAAGATGGGAAGAGGATCACCAATCCCCCTAATTCTGCGCCGACAAATAGTGGAGCAATATCAGAAAGGAGTTCGACAGTGTAAAATTGCAAAGAGTTTGAACATATCATCTACAGTGCATAATATCATCAAAAGATTCAGAGAATCTGGAAGAATCTCTGTGCGTAAGGGTCAAGGCTGGAAAACCATACTGGGTGCCCGTGATCTTCGGGCCCTTAGACAGCACTGCATCACATACAGGCATGCTTCTGTATTGGAAATCACAAAATGGGCTCAGGAATATTTCCAGAGAACATTATCTGTGAACACAATTCACCGTGCCATCCGCCGTTGCCAGCTAAAACTCTGTAGTTCAAAGAAGAAGCCATATCTAAACACGATCCAGAAGCGCAGACGTCTTCTCTGGGCCAAGGCTCATTTAAAATGGACTGTGGCAAAGTGGAAAACTGTTCTGTGGTCAGACGAATCAAAATTTGAAGTTCTTTATGGAAATCAGGGACGCCGTGTCATTCGGACTAAAGAGGAGAAGGACGACCCAAGTTGTTATCAGCGCTCAGTTCAGAAGCCTGCATCTCTGATGGTATGGGGTTGCATTAGTGCGTGTGGCATGGGCAGCTTACACATCTGGAAAGACACCATCAATGCTGAAAGGTATATCCAGGTTCTAGAGCAACATATGCTCCCATCCAGACGACGTCTCTTTCAGGGAAGACCTTGCATTTTCCAACATGACAATGCCAAACCACATACTGCATCAATTACAGCATCATGGCTGCGTAGAAGAAGGGTCCGGGTACTGAACTGGCCAGCCTGCAGTCCAGATCTTTCACCCATAGAAAACATTTGGCACATCATAAAACGGAAGATACGACAAAAAAGACCTAAGACAGTTGAGCAACTAGAATCCTACATTAGACAAGAATGGGTTAACATTCCTATCCCTAAACTTGAGCAACTTGTCTCCTCAGTCCCCAGACGTTTACAGACTGTTGTAAAGAGAAAAGGGGATGTCTCACAGTGGGAAACATGGCCTTGTCCCAACTTTTTTGGAATCGAGGTTGTATATTAAACTGGTTAACTAAGAAGTTTCAGATTTGCTAACTTTATTTTCCAAAAGTAATCTCCCAGTGCGGCTAATCCTTCCATCTTAGATTCATTGTCTATAGTGACGTGCCCAAAACTGCCTGCGGTAATCATCAGAAAACTTGCTGGAACACTGAAATCTGACCATATCTGTGAGATTACACTGATCCATGTCCAATTTCCTGTCTGTACAGGAATCGGTTGACGTTTTCCTGGACTTCCTGTCAGAGGAAGCTGGTAATAAAGTTGTGATGGTCACAGATCCACCCTTTGGAGGTCTGGTGAAGCTTCTGGGCCACACATTCTCGAAGATATCACACACGTGGAGGAGTCTACAGGGAACTGGTGTGTATTTAGATGATTGTATATGAGGCACAAGTCCAACTTTGTTTTTTTTGGTGGTACAAAAGTTTACCCCCCCCACTGGTTTTTGAGTGTCTCGTGTTCTTCAGATCCAGAACATTAAAAATGAAGTATGGGTGTGTCTTTTGTGGTGGAGCACTGATTTGAAAAAGGTCGTCCTAAAGGTGTACAAACTTGCGCACTCAACTTTGTGCACATGTTCAGATGAAAATAGCGATGCAGGACGTCTTTTTTTTTTTTTTTTTTCTCTACTCGGTAACGATGGATGACGGGATCGATCCACTCACAGTGTGTTCTGTCCCGCGTCCTGTAGAGAGCGGCGGTGTGTCCGAGATGCCCATGGTGTGGATATTCCCGTACTACTTTGAGCCGAGGATCCTCGACTGCTTCCCTGCCTTCACCATGTTGGATTATCAGGTAACGGATTCTGCATCAGAAAACAAAAAGCAAAAATACAAAAACGTTACACAAGGATCAAGTCTTTCACTGATATTCTGTAGGCTTAGAGCCTGACGGATACGAGAAATTTTAAGACCAATGCTGAATTCAAAATCTGAGGATTTAAAAATCCAATAATGAGAAGAATATTGTCTGGCTTTTTTTTCATGGTCTATCAGATATATTCCATTCAGCGAGCGTGATACTGAATGAGTCAAAGATGAGTAGCTGAATAGAATATATCTGATGGACCATGAAAAAAAAGCCATTTATTATTATTATTATTATTAGTAGTAGTAGTAGTAGTAGTAGTACGTACACCAGTTTTTCGATGTCCGTTGGTATGTTTTTCTCTCGTAAATATGTGAAGAATATCTAATGAACTTTCGGTAGCCTTTCAACGCGTCTTTCCCAGCGAACAAAGAAATGCTTCTGCGCATATGCAGCAGAAAACTCTCCCTCATAGGATATTCCCATCAGCTCTGATGTGTGACGTCATGTTGTCTTGACAACCGTGCAATATCGTAAACCATATTCAACGCTCATTCTCCATTGGGTAGAGTGACGTAATACACGTAGGATAAGCGATATGCTAACAATATTGCATGCTATCAAACCAAATGAATGGAACCCGCTAAAAGGGAGAACGCGTGTTTTTATTCCATCGGAAAAGCGTGCTGCATCGATTTTTTTTTTTTTTTTTTTTTTTTTTTTTTTTTTTTTTAATATAATTTTTTTAAACAAAGACTTTCCTTAACATTTATGTGTAATTATTTAAGAGTCCTCACAAGTTTGAAAATAATCATGTTTTATCATCATCAATCATGCTGAACAAAAGTCCAACAAAATATTAAACTTGTTGGCGACTCTGCTCAGGTCAGCTGATTGTTGTGATTTGTGGTGTTCCAAATGCTTGTTGCCAACAGGAGCGTTAGTGTGCCCTCTGCTGGACAAACTATGCAATGACCACTCATAACATGGTTGAAGGATCCTCCCCATTTTCTTTTAAATTGCTATTTCAATACTGATTTATCTAGAATTAATCAATCATATTGGCTGATATCGGTTCTATCGGCTTTATCAGTCGGATGTGTGTATACACTAGTCAAGGTTTTGTAACACCATTTATTTTAGCAATTTTGATAAACCAGTAATGGCGTTTTTAAATGGGGAAAAATAAATTTATGGTGGAAGTTACTTTATTATTCTTCACTTTATGATGGATGCAATAGAAAAATCCGAGATCCTGATCAATAACACACTTATTTTCTGACTTTTTTTAATCTACAGGTTCAACTTCTTTATTTAAAGTGCACTGTGTTTAATAAAGCATTATGTAGAGTCTCATGAGGATCTCAGAACAGCCTTTTTAATTAAATAACCATTAAATAAGCCCATTAAACTACACCATCCTATGTGGTGTAGTACCGTTTTTAATATTT
Source organism: Neoarius graeffei (assembly GCF_027579695.1). NCBI lineage: Eukaryota > Metazoa > Chordata > Actinopteri > Siluriformes > Ariidae > Neoarius > Neoarius graeffei. The sequence continues at coordinate 5,481,157 of NC_083582.1, read as the reverse complement.
TTCTTTGTTTAGTAGCCATTCTGTACTTTTTTCCCTGTAATTAGCCGCGTTTCCTTTGTGGAGTAAATCTAACCGTGTGTATGAAGAAGCACTTGGTGCTGGAGTTGGTTAAACATGACGAATCTGGAGTCTAATGTTTCTTACATTCATGACAGAAGCTACAAATCCAGAGTGAAGCCATCATCCTGCTCATCACCGGAGTCACACCAACATTCATGTGTTTGTGTCCCACACCATGTTCCATCATCCCGAGGTCTCACCACAGAGTGATGGAAGAGCGTTAATTTTAAGTAAACCGGTAGCAGTAGTGCATCGTGAACGCAGGTGTTTTTTGCTCCTGCAGGTGGATTATGATAATCATCCTCTGTACAAACGCGGGACGATGGGCCGTAAGCAGTCCCCAGTCCGACTGTTCACTAACCTCTGTCCCAAAGACATCGTCCTGCCTAAAGACGAAGGCTACAGGTAGACCTGACCACACACACACTTCAGTCATCCATATTTACTCAGGAAGTAAATGCTGTTGTGGTCAGAAGTTTACATACAGTGACATGAATGTCATGGTAATATTTGGGTTTTCAGTAATTTCTCTGAACTGTTCGTTTTCTGTGGCAGAATGACTGTACAATTCTTTAAAAGAAAAAAAAACCATGAATTGGGTGCACAAGTTTTAATTTTCTTTGGGTTTACTGAAATCAACACAGGGTCAAAAATTTACATACACACTCAGATTATTAATTCTGTAGGTGCAATTGGTAATTAAGTGATCAGTCTCATTAAGTAATACCTTTAATTTTGGTGCTTAATAAATTACCAAAATTAAATTATGGTATATTCCAAATTATTATCACTTACCGTATTACATAAATCATATGCACCTTGGAATCCTTTGAGATTTGGGCGACTTCAAAAGTATTGGAACAACAAATAAAACAAGTTTCAATAATTTAATTTATTATAACAAAGATAAAAATGAATAATATCAGCAGATATATACATATAAACAAGCACCAATGTTGTGTGTGTGTGTGTGTGTGTGAGAGAGAGAGTGTGAGATTGGAATCTTATCTGAGGTATGTGTGTGTGTTATCTGAGGCATGTGTGGTTGTGACCACGTGTTTCTAAGTGGAAACAAAAGAATTAGCTCTGGTAGCTAACTCCACGTGTGTGTGTCCATGTGGTGTAGGCCTTGGCCTCAGCAAAAAGGTTAGCCTAGCTTGCTAACGAGACAAAGGAATTAGCCGTGTGTTTAGCTAAGGTGTGTTTGTAAGGCCTGTGGAGGAGAGCCGCCACGTGTTCCCTTGAGACAATACCCTTAGCCCTGGATGCTAGTGGGACAAAAGAATTAGCCGTAGGCTAATTTCACTAGCTTATAACACTAAATCCACTGAAATCTTGATGAGGTCAAGATATGTGTAATAATGAAATTAAAATGTTAGACAGGAATAAGAGAGAGAGCATGCAAAGCCTATCTATGAAACAACTGAGAGGTCAAAACAAAATAGAACAATCATCAGTTCAACATCCTAAGTGTTTACAGTGTACACAATTAAACCTTTCCTGAGTTTAAATTCACACTGCTTCATAAAAGCAAATTCCTAAGACTAGTTTTATGCCCAAAAATTGCCAGTCTTACTTAGTATCTTGCCTATAGCAAGATTATGGAGATATGTTCTGAGACTTTTGGAGTTTCACCGTTGTGAAGGCCTTCTGTGAAGCAGAGGATTTCTTGGTCTGATGCGTGGTCGCTCGTGATGAAAAGAAGTCTCTGATCAATGTGCGCAGCGCTTCAAAATTAGAAGGATCCGGTCGCTGCTTAACTTTTAAATAAAACTGCAGCCCAAAGCAGTTTAGTATGTACTTGTAATGAATAAAAACCAGTTGTAACTCGACTGAGTTTAAAATCGCGCGATTCTGGACTCTACCGTGACCAAAGGTAAGTAAAAGAAAAGCGCGAAGCTCTGATTCTTGCAAGAAAGAAGAAAAGACGTCTTTATCTGGTTTGCTGGTGCGGAGCAAATCTCTTTGTGCCTGCAGACCGCTGGTCCAGACGGAAAGAGGAAGACGGAAGCGTTGTTCCGTTACTTATGTCTTCCGGGAGGAAGTGATGTTGGTGATCCCGCCCACGCGTGACGTAGGTCAATGCGGAAGTTGGCAGATGAGAAATGTAGTTTCTTAAAAGGGACTGTACCTACAATTCCAAGGTGCTGAAACTTCCAAAATGTCTCTTATCTTGCCAAGGCCTCTTAACTTCCTGTTAGTGATCATGATTGACTACAGCTGGTAGCTTCTCTGTGCCTTCATAAAAAGGGTTTGTTTACAGCACTCATTGGATTGACCAACACACAGTAAAATGTGAAAGTCCAAGGAGCTCAGTGCAGATCTGAGAAAGAGGATCGCAGATGTACACAACTCCAGAATGTCTCTTGGAGCCATTTCTAAACAACTGCAAATTCCAAGATCAGTTCAAACAATTGTATCCAAGTTATTGTGAGGTGTAGTCACTTTGCCAAGCCACTTAGCTTCAAGAAAACCCAAACTGTCACCCTCAGCTGAAAGGAAATTGGTTTGGATGGTCAGGAACAACCTGGGAACCACCATGGTACAGCCCTGCCATGAACTGGAAGCTGATGGATCACTGTTTACAGTTCAGATCACCATGGACTAAGAGGCTGCAATCCAAAAAATGACACCTTCAAACTTAACTAAAGTTTGAAGCTGACCACACGGACAAAGAAAAAGCCTTCTGGAAGAAAGCTGTATGGTCAGATGAGACAAAGATTGAGTTGTTTGGCCACAATGACCACCATGTATAGAGGGGCACTGTAACAGCTGGTGGTGGTGGTAGGATCATCATGCTCTGGGGCTGTTTTGCTGCCAGTGGAACTGGTTCAGTGCACAAAGTGGATGGAATAATGAAGGAGGAGGATGACCTCAGAATTCTTCAACATAAACCATCAAACTTGAACACGACTTGGGAGTTACAACAGGAGAATGAACCCAAACACGCATCAGAGCTGGTTGTGGAGGATAAAGCGACTTCAACCAAGGAAAACAAAAAACAAATTTAATTGAACTCTACCAATTCTACTATGAAGAGCTGTGAAATATCCAACCAGAATTCTGCCAGAAGCTTGTTCACGGTAAACAAAAATGTTTGGTCAAGGTGAATCTTGCGAAGAGACATTTTACTCAAATATTAGGTGTGCTGTATGTATCATTTTGGCTCTGTGTTGATTTCAGAAAACCCAAAGAGAATTGTGCACCGAATTCTAGTTGTTGTTTTTTTTTTTAAATGATGTATGCTGTACAAACAGTTCAGACAAATCATTGAAAGCCCAAATATTGCCATGACATTCATGTCACTGTATGTAAACTTCTGACCACAACTGTATTCAGTGCTTACTCTCACTCCTGATCACCTCCTCAGGTTCTGTAGTATCTGTGAGAGGTACGTCTCCGCGGAGAACCGGCACTGCCCCGACTGTAACGCCTGCACATCCAAGGTAGGCCTTGTGGGGTTTTTACTGCAGTATTATTTTATTATTAAGCGCAACAATAAAGGAAAGTACTTTTTTCCCCTTCTTCTTCCAGAATGGAAGACCATGGAGGCATTGTGCTGAATGTGGGAAGTGTGTGAAGCCCTGTAAGTGTTCCTTCTTCCTTTTTATCCAGGACATGTTCAGCTACATTACATCAGCAAAAAGCAAACGCTAACAGTTTAACGTTTCACAAACTGCACAAATAAACACCACCACGTGACTCAGAACTGCTGTTGAGCGAAATAACGTCGTTCGTTATTACATATAACAAGGATGGGAAAATTAGTATCATAAAATACAGCTAACCCAGCAGGGACAGTCGGAGCGCCGCTTATCTCATGACAAAACGGTCCAATCAGTGAATTTGGCGATTTTTGTCCACGCTTTTTGCAACATGTTGACTTCAGTCGTCAGCTAGAACTCTGTTTGGTTCTGCTACTTCATATAAAAATGACAATATAATGAATTTAATCATGCAAATATAACTTTCGATGACGTCACACTCATGCTTACGAGAATATCTATCTGTCTATCTGAAGAGGTGCACTTAAGAGCGGACGCAGCGATGGATTTCAGGTTATTGTAGACAACGTGGACGCGTGCATGTTTTTTGTTTGATGGAAGGGTTAAAAAGCATCAAGTTGTTTTAAGCTCTATGACGTCCTTCTGTACACTTTTGCCGCTTTTCCACTACAAACGCGGCTGAGCCGTGCCGTGCCGAGTCGAGCTGAGTCGAGCTGAGCGGGGCTGTTGGAGTTGCATTTCGACTACAACCGCGCTGAACCGTGCTGGCTGGAAGTGGGTGGACACATTGGGTGGAGTTAGCGAAAGTGGGTGGACGTCATGTGATGTCGTCAAGCAGCGCAAACAGTGACATCAGTGACAGTGGCGGAACAAGTCAGAGCCGGGCCGGGGGCGGGGCAAATGACCGGGCCCTTTATTAAAGCTTATCATAACATCATTTTAGGCTACAAAATGTCCGCAACTGCGGTGTTTACCAATTTCAACACTACTGGGTGCAACTAATGTTATTTAGTACATCAAGTCCTTCAAACGAACATGCAACTCAGAAACAAAAAACATTAGGATACTGTACATGGCTCATAATAAAACATCAATAGCCTATACTGCGCACATTATTTGAAGGGCATACGAATGAGCGCTCAGAGGTTGCAACGGTGACAGGAAGAGTCAGAAATAAAAAGGAGGGCGGTGCAAACCTCACTGAATGCACTGTGTTTACCAATTTCAACACTCCGGGGTGCAACTATGTTATTTTGTACATTAAGTCCTTCAAACGAACATGTAACTCAGAAACAAAAAAACATTAGGCGACATACTGTACATGGCTCATAATAAAACATCAATAGCCTACTGCGCGCATTATTTGAAGGGCATACGACGAGCCTTGCGCTCCGCGAACTCGTCCACGATGTTCTGTATGTCACTGATTCAGTGAGCTTTTAAGCGGTAGTCTCACGACCCGGATAGTAAACAATAAACATGGAGGACATGGAGTCGTTAGTGTTGCTGGTCTTGGTGCTGTGGCTTGTTGTCACCGACAACACCAACAGATACTGGCAAGAGCGTATAGATGAGGCGAGGCGCATAAGGCTTCAGAAATTCTCGTAATTCGTAATTCTTCTTCTTCCGGGTTTGCGGTGTTTACAGATCCCAGCGTGCTCGCGGGGCGTGTGTGGGCATGTGAGGACACTCCTCCTCACCAATCACTGCACAGGGGAGTGTCTGCTCACGCCTCCAGCCTCACTCGGCACGGTTTGGCTCGCTTCAGCCCCACTCCAAAACGGTGCGAGTTTTAGGGGCTAAGCAGGGCTGAAACGAGCTGAGTCGTGCTGGTTTTTGGTAGTCGAAACGCGAGCCGTGTCGGGCTGAAGTGAGCTGAAAAAGGGTAGTGGAAAAGGGCCATTTTATACACCACAGTGTGTCAAACCACACACGAGTCTGTCTGAACAATGAGAAGCGAGTACATAATGATTTATACGAGCTAAACTGGTAGCTATAAACAGTTTCGTACTTTTTAGCTCCAGCGCAAAAACTAAAGTCTGCACACTGAAACTGAACACGTCTTGGCTGATCACCGTGCACACAAGGATGTATTTACATAATTCCCTGACTTTATCGTCGCTGTAACTGTCGTCTCTTCCCCTCAGCATGGCATCACTGTTCCTCCTGCAGTCGCTGTGTGCTTCCAGACCATCGCTGCGGACAAACCGGCTGCTACAACTGTGGTGATCCTGGACACAAACACAAAGCCTGCCCTCTCAAACACAGGAAGAAGTGAGTGATCTCACACAGCGTTCTCTTGGTTGTGACTCGCTGTGCGTGTTTTACGGATGAACCTGACCCGAGCCGCATCTCGTCTGTTGTGTTTATTACAGTGTCCAGAGTGCTAAAGGACCGTCCAAACACCACAGCAAGGCATCGAAGCGCACAGCTACGAAAAGGAAAACCAGAAATACACACAGGAAGAAGAAGAAAAAGGTCACATGAGGAGCTCCAGATTGGAGTGAGCATGATGTACAGGGTGAGGTTCAAAGGACGTTCAGTGGAACGAGAATCTCAGATCTCTTTTACAAACATGTGGAGAGCAAAATGTCCTGCACATTCTGGCTCTTTGGAAATAAACTTTTTTTTTTTTCCCCCTTCACTCTGGGTAATGAGTAACTTTCTTACCAAAGTGTGCTTCATGGCTTTCTCGGTGATTGGAAAGGTTGTGAGGTCAAATCATGATTTCCAATGTCGCTTGGATCCTTGGGAGGCAGTGAATATCCCTGAGTCAGTTAAAACGAGGTGCAGTTTCAGAAATCAATCAATCAGTCACTCACTTGTGCACTTCTTACTCTCCGCAATCAACATCAGAGTTATTATAGTTAGGGGTCCAAGCAGGAACTTGGACTTCGAGGTACTTCAGACTTCACTGCGTGTTTGAGTTGTGAACTGTATGACTGTATTGTGATGAAACACATCAATGCTGACGTTAATATTGACAAGATCACCTTCTTAACTAAAAATTGGTATCTTATGGCTCAAAAATGGCTCAAAACGCCACCTGCTGGTTATAACCCTGAACTGAACTTACAAGGCCGATGCTGATGTCAATCTTTTGGGATTATTTATTTGTTTTATTTTAAATAAAAGTTAACGCCCTCTAACCAGAGGTGGCTGGCCCACCCGCTCCCCCCAGCCCTTGAGTGGGAGTCTGTAAACCTGCACTCTTTTTAAATATATGCTGATCGAGGACCAGGGATATTACTGATTAACTCCTGCCTCATACACCCATGCCCTTCCCTGCCCACTTTTTTAGCGTCTTTCAGAATGATGCAGTGGGTGGAGTTGCACTTTAATTTGTTCCATCAACCTCTCTGCCGCTAAAATGTTAATGAACTAAATCCATGCTAATGGAACTGATGCTGCGTTCAAGATGCAGTTGTAACTGGCGCAACGTTAACTGTAAATGAGTTTAGAGCAGAATTACTTTAGATCAGTGCATGTGCAGACACCAGTACTTGGTTAAATCTAGAATACTGATTGTTTTAGACAAGGTTAGAGAAGCAGCCTTGGACCCAAAGGGTTGCTGGTTCAGTTGGGTTCCTTGAGCAAGGCACCTAACCCCAAACTGCTCCGTGTGCGCGTACGCTTGTGTCAGGTTTTGTGAAGATGATCAACATTAGAGTTATCACTAACATTAGCCGGCTAGCTTGTTGCTAATGTTAAGTCCATGAATGCTTGCCGTTTACAACAGTAGAACAGAACCAATAACCAGTCGAATTTCTCACCCTGTAACTGTAGATTTATGATAGCTCTGTCAGAGCATGTAAAGCTTATAAAAAGCTGTGTAACAGCACACGCCATGGCCTCATGATCAGAGAAGCAGCTTTGGGACCAAAAGGTCACTGGTTCAAGTCCCTGGACCAGCAGGAATGGCTGAAGTGCCCTTGAGCAAGGCACCCGGCTGCTCCCCAGGCTGCTCTGGGTCTGGTGTACGTCGCTTTGGATGACAGCATCTGCTAAATGCCTGTAAAGTAATGTCATGGATTTTTTTTTTTCTTTTTATACTTTGCATGTCAAACTTTGAGGTTGAAAGTGACATTATTCCGACTCGCAGACTGAATTAACACTTACAAGGAGCCATGAGGGCAGCTTTATTCTCCAGTTAAAAGGGGTCCTGGCTATAAAAAGTTTAAGAACCACTGATAAAGCATTACACAGAAACAGTAGTAGTGAGGACTGAATTCAGACAACACTGTGATTAGAAAGTGCTCCAGAAACATCGTTAGATTTAAATTTTACAAATTGTGACACAAATACAAAAAAGTGTTGGTTTTCTTTCTGTATTAGGACACACCAAAACAATTATTTTGAAGTCTGCTTCTCCAGTCAAATGCCAAGCTTTCGAATAAACTACTTTAGAAATCTCTGGATTTCCAGTGCATTATGGGTAAAAACTTGACAGTGACCTATCCGTGGAACATCATTTGTTTCGACAACACAATACAAAATGAACAGTATTAGGATAATTTTTACAGATGGATTCCAGTGATTTATGGACAATAAAAAAAAAAAAGTTTATGCATTAGTCGATTTTGTCTAAATTCACAATCGATGGTCGTTCAGTGGCTCAATTATTTAATGTTTAATACATTTTCACAATTAGACTCAAACCCGTTTGGTCTTTTACAGAATGATTCCCCCAGAATAATCCATTTGTCCTGGACAAATATCCACAAAGAATACTTACCAACCCGTTTTAGTTCGTTTTTAGTGACCGTGCACTCAGTGTCTGAACTGTATTACATTAAAATACTGTATTAATTTAAATAAGCAGTAAAACTCAACCCAACCTGAGCATCCAGTTCTTCACTTAACAGCATCCATAAAATATTTTTTTAAAACATTCATTTAGCTTTCCTATGGAAATATATAAGCTCTATAATAAACAGTTTTGTTCCCAGATATGACAAGGACCTGTGATTTAAAAAAAAAAATCCATCCTTCTTTTTTTTTTTTTTTTGTCAGTATAAATTGTTCATAAATGTCTCAGTGAAGAGAACACCGTCCTTCATGAAATACCTGCACGGTGAGAGACAATGCTTTGGGAAAATTTAGACCATTATCACATTAAGCACATGCCCTTTGTGTTATTACATCATAAAATATAAAAGCCAATCATGTATGCAAATTAAGACATGTAAATTAGTAGAGAAATGTACAGCTGGAGGTGTGTGTGTGTGTGTGTGTACACACTCTAATCTGTAAAAGCGCATTGTTCCGTGACCTGTGAAATCACATTGTAGGTTGAATTGGGATTAATTAAATTATAAATTATGTGATAATTGATAATTAAATTAATCAATTTATAAATAAAGATCAGTCTCATAAAATCTTAAATTATTAATCTTAACACTCACCGTGAATGGTTACATTCAAGATTAATGGTAGCTCTGTATTAGATGGGAAACCCAGTTGTATACAAAAGCTAAATTCTGAAGGAAAAAGGAGTTCTAAATAGTTGACCTTGTGAATAAACAACAGGAACAAGTAAAATGCAATTCAATTTTATTAGCTTTTATTTGTCTACTACTCACTAATAATAATAAACTCAAAATACATTCAATGTCAGCAAAGGTAATAACAAGACAAAACAATGGAACAATTACACCTGGACTATAAATTTGAGGGAAAGAGAGAGAGAAAGAGATAGAAGGAAAAAGAAAAGAATCCCTTGTGTGTGCGTGTGTGTGTGTGTGTGACCTAGCTTGTCGTTAGCTAAAACAAAGGAATGTTAGCTAAAACAAAGGAATGTTAGCTAAATAGAACAAAGGATTAGCTCTGTGGCTAATGTGTGCTTTGTGTAGGTATCTGTGGGCAGATGCTAATGACTAGCCACTCTGGCAATGCTTAAACAAAATGGCGGTCAGTGCCTAGGTGTCGTATCACAGGTAACTCAATGAGGAAGGTATCAAAATGGCGTCGGAAAAATGGCGCCTGCAGGCCTAGTCGAGAACACAAGCCTACCAGCTAGCGTATCACCCTGAGGTAGCTAGCAATAAGTTGCTAAGGAGAATCTGACCACGCTACAGCTGGATCCAAACACTGCACTTAACAACAATTTCCAACAGACTATCTAGGCAAAGAACTCAACGCGAGAGAGAGAGAGAGAGAGAGAGAAAGAGTGTGAGAGAGTGTGTATATGTGTTGGATGGAGAGAACTAGGCCTTGTAGCGGTCTAGCCTCGGAGCTTAAAATAAACTTGTCGCTGCGCTGCTAATCAGATAGGGAAGCTAGCAATGGAGTTAAGGAAAGATATCATGCAAGATACCCTGTCTAACAAGTTCAAAGAAAAAAAAACAGAACCAAAACAAACAATAAAAACAAACAAACAAACAATAAAAACAAACAAACACCTTCCGTGTCTGAGCGGGTATGCTAAATAGCTCAAAGCTTAAACATGACCCTAACAACCATCTGAATAAGCTACAAATTAAAAATTTGCCCAAGTGCCTACTCAATGCGATGGAAGTTCTTTCTCCGATGTCCGCGCTGAGGGTCGCAGTCCGAGGAGAGGAGGTTAGCGGCGCGTTGCGTCCAACCGCGGCTAACGAAGCAGGGAGATGAAGGCCTAGCTGGCCCACGGTGCTTCAGGAGAAACCTCCGGTGATGCGTCGACGAGAAAAAGGCTGAGAGGAGCGAAGCTGTCCGCAAATGCCTCTTAGCGTGGAAAACTACTTAACTGTAGTTAAACTTTGCAAAGGTTTAGAATCAAAACCACTATATCGCTGAAACTTAGCGGGTCGTTCAAAAGTTCGGCCGAAACTAATTTGAACAGGCTGTTCTCAGACAATAGCGGTTAGTCTCAACACTGTAGGCGAGCGTGCCTACAGTCCGTCCGACCACTCCAGTAGTCAGAACATGAGAGAGCGAATCGAGGCGCTCTCGATACAGTTAAAGCAGTTCCACTTCACGTCACATCCGGGTGGAGCGCGCAAGGAAATTGTGGGATCGTTATAGGGGGCGCTGGCGAGTTACCAACATTCCCCCCTTGGCCATAGGCGCTGAAAGGAGTGATACCCTATGGGCACATGGTGTTTAGTCTGCGACCCACGGTCCCTAGTAATCCACAATGAGGTAGTTCCACAATGAGGTAGTTCCACAATGAGGTAGTTCCAAGGGTCCTTTCTGTGAAAAGTCTTTCAGACACAGTTCAACAGTTCAATTCATTTCATACAGTCCATAAGATGCATAGGCACTTGGGCATGAAAGCATAGGCACTTGGACATGAAAACAATTACACTATGGCTACTTAACTACCTTCTACATACAATATTTCACACAGCAAACAAAAATAATCAAAACTCCATAAAGGAAAATGGAAAAGAGGGGTTAGTTAGCGTGTTAGCAAGCCTACTCTTCAAGAAAGTTAGTGGAGGCCTTAGGCCTGATGGAGAATCGGACAATGCCACGATCTAATTTCTCAGGTGCGTAGATCGTTTTGTCCAGTTTGCGGTGTAGTGTCAGTATGTACCTGTGTAGAGTGATGGCTATGAAGACTGTGATAACCCAACCGCTAGCTAGAAATCCCAGCGCAATTCGGCTTATTAAAGATCCTTGATCGGACGAAGGGTTTGCGCGGTTATTCAAGAAAGTGGTAGCGATGCCAGTGGGCTTAAGATCGAATTGCACGGTTTTGGTCCCTTCCAGCAGTAGTTGTGCTTGGAGGGTGGAGTTTATCTCAAGTTCGTGACCTGGGAAGGCATCGGGCATTTCTATCTCGGTCTCATACTGGTCAGCGCTAAGGTGATGGAGGGTGATGTCACCCACGTGAACAGTGGCTCCTAGTGGGACACTTAGGAGAGAGGTTTCGTTAGGGATCTTCATTCTAGTGGCAGTGTTATGTTGATCATATGATACCAGAATCTCAGTTTGGGGAGTGTTGATTAGCCACCGATTACCAGCTCTTTCTACTCTAGTTCCTATTCCTTCATCTTTAATAGACAATTTGCCTGCACACTTCTGCTCGGGGACTTTTGTCAATCCACAGAGACGGTCTGTGGTGTCTCGGATAAAGGGATTGCTGGGGCAGACCCAGTGGATATCTTTGGTAGAGGTGCACATGTCTAAATTAGGGACGAGGTAGATAGAGGGGTTGTCATCGTGATAGGCTATGGTGGAAGGTGTCTGCAAACGTACGTGTACGTCGTTGTTCCAGAAACCTACATTAAGGACAGATTTGATTCTGTATATGTTTTGCCGTTCAATAACAGGGAGATTGAGGATGAAGCCTATTTCTAGGTTTTGAGGGTTCACAAAAATGGGGATAGCACTGCCAAGACTATAAGCCAGATGAATCTGTGATGAGTAAACGTTAGTCGTGGTAGTAGATCGGAGTATGCTGTCAACCATGCTGAGGGGTATCAAATATGGTGGGATTTTACCTCCACTCAGGGTGCTGAGAGAGCTACTTACTTCTCTCATCAGGTCCTGCATTAGGTCTCGGATTACTCGGACGTACTTGACTTCGCTTCTCATGATTGTCGCTAGCCTGTCTACGGCATGTACTGTGTTCTTGATTAATGTAGAATGCATGTTAACGGTTAGTATGGTTCCCTGCAGGGTTTTGCCTAGGCCCTGCAGCTCCTCCTGTTGAGTTAGTAGTCTACCCTGGATTTCTGGCATTTCTTCCTTAAGAATGTTCATTTCTCGTTTGACCGCGGTTAGGCTAACGGTGTTAACGGCAGAGAGGCCCATTGAGAACAGAGAGCCAATGGCGGATGCAGCAGTAAGTAGTCCTCCGAGGAACCGTTTAGGGCGTGTTTTGCCGCTGAGTTCCTCCTCAGTGACTATGAACTTCTGTAACTGTTCGAGCATGTGAACTGTGGTACGCTTGGCGTGTTCGATGTTGGACCCAATCTCGGAGTCAGGCCCGGTTTCGAGGTTTGTTTGTGTGGGCGATCTAAAATGCTTACGGTACACGTCCCAAGGATCGAGGCGGGTGTACACGCGCTGGGTATGGACGCGGCAATTGGTGAGGAGCAGTCCTGGGGCATCTTGGAGAACGATGCCACTCGGCGGACCTGGTTCCACTATGTTACCGGCCAATGTGGTCTGCAGGACTAGGAAGATGCCGAGGATCCAGAGAGGGGCCATTCTGCAACATACAGGAGTTTGTTATTCCGATTTGAGTGGTAACGAGGGTGGTTACTTATAGATGCACGCTTATGGATTGAGAGGCATGCAACTAAGTTGGGCAGGCTATAACTTATTGTTTGTCCACCCCCCTATGGAGTGTGGACTGCTCAAAAAGCTTTATTTGGTTGCTATGGACCCATCTATACGAAGGCGCCTGGCTGGGCTTCGAAGTTTTGATGCGGTAGGCGACGGGGGACAGTTTACCGACGATTTCGAAAGGACCGGACCAACGGGGTAAGAATTTTCTGGCTACTCCTACCGGTTTGGTGAAATTGAAGTATAGGACTCTGTCGCCTACTTCGTACTCACGGTGTGTCGCCTTTCTGTCGTAGTAAGCTTTCTGTCCTTTCGCACTCTTTTCGAGGTGTTCCTGGGCCCACGCAAATGTGGCCTGCAAGTGGCGTTGCAAGTCGGTGACGTACTGGTGTGCGGTGTACGCAGTGGCGACGCTTAGGTCCTCTGGTCGGTAGAGGAGGTGTAAGGGAAGAACCATTTCACGGCCAGTCATCATTTCGAACGGGGTGACTCCGGTGGTGCGGTGAGGAGTGGACCGAATGGCCATCAGCACCAGAGGGAGTTTGATGTCCCAATCTTTGCCATGGTGGCTAACATACTTGCGAAGCATGCTCACGATGGTTTGGTTGGCGCGTTCGACCTGACCAGAAGACTGAGGATGATACGCGATGTGGAATTTTGCCTCGACTCCGAGCATCTCCCACAACACTCTCATGACCTCTGCGGTGAAATGAGTACCTCGGTCGGAATCAATGGATAGGGGCAAGCCCCAACGGCTGAACACATGGTTCATAAGAAGGAGAGCGGTGGTCTCTGCGGTTTCGTTTGGGGCGGGCAAGCATTCCACCCACTTCGTGAACGCGCAAGTGACGGTCAGGAGATACTTATTACCTCGAGCCGATTTCGGCACTGGTCCGACCCAGTCTATCTGGAGATTAGACCAGGGGAATGAGATGCCTTTGCTTTGCAGTGGGGCGCGGTTCAACGGTTGGGCTGGTCGGAATTGGCAGCAAATCAAACACCCTTTGACATACTCAGTAACGTCCTGAATCATGAAGGGCCAATAGACAATCTGTTGGAGTGTCTGGTAGGTCGCCTGAGCGTTCCTATGGCCCCCGCACGGGCTGTCATGAGCGTACTGCAACATGACCCCCCTATGATCTGTGGGCACGACCCACCGGGGAGGTCCCTGGTTGCGTGGTGTGTACACCAGGAGTCCTTTCTCGAGTTTTAAGCCGTTTTTGAGATTGTGAAGGTGATTTAAGTCTCGGGACTGTTGCAACTCTTGTGGGGAAATTGGGGACGCCACGGGGTCCGCAAGGAACTTACGGATTTGGTGGATCACGGGATCCCTTTCCTGCATAGACACCAGGTCGGCATCCTGGGGCAGTCGGCCGAGTTGCACTGTTCCTGCTTGGGGTACTGCGTCAGTTTGACCTGCTCTAGCCTGTCGGCGAGTAATCGCGGTTACGTCATGGCGTGGCGTCTCGGGAAGCCATGGCGGCTGGAATTCCCAAAGGGGGCCGTCTACGGCTCCCGCTTTGGCGAGGCCATCTGCCTCATCGTTACCGACTTTGTCAGGTCCTGGGACTTGAGAATGTCCCTTCACCTTCTTCCAATAGACGCACATTCCCTGTTCGGTTACGAGTCGATCGCATGCTAGGAAGAGTTCGGAGTGTTTCACTTCCTTGCCCCTTGCATTTTTCATGTCCTGCACCTTCCACGAGGGAAAGTGTGAGACGAAGCTATGCCTGGCATAATTTGAATCAGAGCAGAGGACTAACCGCTTGATGTTCTCACGGGCAGCTTGTTGCAGGACGATGAGCACGGCTGCTACCTCCGCATATTGGCTAGTCTTAGCCCCGAGTCGGTGTTGGTATTTCCCTTGTATAGGGCCGTTCGCCCATACGATACCGACACCGGCTTGCACTTTGCATTCATGATGGAATGAGCATCCATCTATGTAAGCGGTGGGGAGGTCTTTGCAGACGTTCTCGTCATAGTAGTGGTGGTCGGAGGGGAGAGCAGGTACGGTTGTTAGTTCGGTTTGATCTGGACTATTCTCGCAGTCGCAATGCTGGCATTCCGCCAGCCCTCGGCCAAGCACCATCTTGTGGTTCTGGGCGTACTTCACCTCGACGTCGTAGCCCTGTAGTGCCATCATCCAAGCTGCGATGCGACTGTTCGAAACTCTTCCCTCTCTCAGCCTCTGGCTGTTCAAGAACGAGACCGGTTGATGATTGGTCTCTATCACCACCTTCTGGCCACCAATGTAACTGCGAAAGTGTTCAACGGCCCAGACCGTGGCCAGCAGGGCTTTTTCGCAGTCTGAAAATTTCAACTCCACAGCACTGAGGGGCCGACTGGCGTATGCTACGACACGGCGATCTTTGTCATGCTGCTGTGACAGTGCAGCGCTCAGGCAGTGGGTGGAGAAACTAGCCTCCAAGAAGAACGGTTTGTCTTTGTCGGGATACGCGAGGCAGGGAGCGGAGCAGAGCTTCTGCTTCATGCTCTTGAACGCGAGTTCTTGAGGGTCACTCCACTGGAAGGGTTTATCCTTCCGGAGGAGCTCGGTGAGCGGTCGTGCTATCTCCGCGTAGTCCTCGATGAACTGTCGGGAGTAGTTGCAGACCCCTAAGAAGCTCCTGAGTTCGGGTACGTTGGATGGGGCTTTGATATCTTGGATAGCCCGCACCCTCCCTGACTGGGGTTCAATGCCATCTGGCCCGACGCACAGTCCAACGTATTCAACTTTGGTGCGACACCACTGCCCTTTGGTGACAGAGAGCTTCGCTCCTGCTCTGGACAGCTGGGACAGAACATGGCGTATCTCTTCGAGGTGTGCATCAAAAGTCTGTGACCTAATGAGGATGTCATCGACATAGATCAAGTTGCCACGAGCTGCGGCATCGCTCATTGCCTTATGCAAGAAGATGTTGAATTCAGCGGGGGAGTTCGCGTAGCCGAACGGACATCGGTTGAAAGTTAGCTGGCGGTTCCCAAAGGAAAAGGCCAGCTTGTGCTGGTCAGCTGGATCCACGCGCATGGTCCAGAATCCACTCGCCACGTCGGCGGTGGAGAAGAACTTTGCACCCTTCACCTTGGCAAGTTCTTGATCCAGATGGATCATGGGCCATCTTGACAAGGGCACTTGCTTGTTCAGCTGCCTATAGTCAATGGTGAGACGCCACTTGCCGTTCGGTTTCAGCACTGGCCATAAGGGGGAGTTGTAAGTCGAGTTACACTCACGAATGATCTGCTTTTCCAGCAGAGTGTCCAGTGTTTCTTGTATTGAGTCGTATGCGGCTAACGGGATTTTGTATTGCCGCACGAACGTCGGTGGAGCGTTCGGATCTGTTGGGATTCGGACGGTGTGGATGTCCGTGACTCCGCAGTCATTAGAATCTCGCGCCCAGATCGCCTTGAAGTCGTAGAACAGTTCACGGAGCTGTCGTCTCTGGGTGTCCGTGGTCAGGCTGTCAGCTTTCACCAGCTGTTGTTGAACTTCTCGTTCGAAGCCTGGGTACGGTTCACCTAGAGCTGAATCGACGACCTCAGTTGCAGGGGTGTCGTTGCTCGATTGCGTGGCAAGAGCGTACACCAGCATGTGTTTCGGGGTGTCAGTTTTGGTCATGACTATGCGCTCGTCGCAAAGCATGATGTGAGGTTCGATGCGGATCATGTGGAAAGGAAGAGTGATCCAGGGAGGTTCCACTGGATCGGAATGAGTGTCCGGCGTTGGCAGCTCACCAATGACTGGAATGGTGAGTTCAAAGTCATGGAATGCCTGGTCTATCAGAAGGCCTAAAGGCCGACGGGCGGGGATCGTGATGGCGTCCCGCGTGGAGTTTTGAACCAGGAGGTAAGCGGAACGATGACTCACTTCAAGCAGCGGAGTCCCACACACGGCTAAATCGAGCTCCATGAAGAATCTGAGAGGCTGGAAGAACGCCTGGGAGCTACGAAACTGTTGGTCTTTCATGATGACCAGCTTAAGAGGGGAACCAGCAGTCCTAGCGGGAATGACGATGTCAAATTCGCTAGCGACATGGCAGGCTTGGGGAATCGTTTGTCCTGACCGCATCTGTTCCGGGTCAGCTTGGAACGGGTGCTTAGCAGCGTCGGCTTGGGTCCAGATGACCCGGTTGACTAGGTCCAGTTGGGCTCCCAGTCTGACCAAGATGTCTGCCCCAATGACCAGTGGGTCAGGAAGTCCGGGGACGACACTCAAGAAATGAAGGAATTCTCTCTGACCGATGGCGAGCGACACGGCGCAGACGCCCGTGGCTTTGATGGGGCTCTGGGGTTGTTCGGCTGACAGTAGCCGGTGGCTCTTCTGCACAAAGACAGGGGAAGGAGTGCTCTGACGCACTATGTCGAACCACGTTTGGCTGATGGCTGACTTCTCTGACCAAAGCGCTAACCTGACGCCAGGTGCCGTGACGCCGTTGACAGCAATGTTGCCAGATATCCAGGGGTAGTACCTGGTTGGGGCAGATTCGCCAAGAAAGCAAAGGAAAGACGGGTGGCCATCAAGCGCGTTGCGGTTGAGAAGAGTGTCGGTTGAGTTTGGTGCGTCTTGACTCGGCTCAGGGGGGAGCGGAGTGGTCTCGAGGTTCTCGGGGACCTGCCCTGACTCAGCTATCGGTGGAGTAGCCTCCACGCTAACTTCATCGCAACAGGCTCGATCGTGACGACGAGGATCTGGGGTCTGTGGGGACGCGACCTGGGCCCACAGTTGCCCACGACGACAGTCAATGAGGGGCGCTAGCCTATCTAGTAGGTCTTGGCCAATGAGGAACGGTTCTACACCAACAGAGCAGATGTAAGTGGGGTGAGTGATGGACATGCCCTGGAAGGTGAGTTCTAACCATGCAATGGTTGTTACTGGGGCTTGATTCTGGGTGAAGCTAACCAAGTTGACGTCACAACGTTCGGTTCTGATGGGTCTACCTTGCGCGCGCCGCGCATCAGAAACCTCTGCGAAGACTTTGGAACACATCAGGGTGATTTCTGACCCGGTATCCAAGAGAGCTTGGAGGGAAACGTTGCCTTCTACCACCACTGGGGTATAGATACGCTTGGCGTTGCCTTTCCTAACCAAATCTCCAAGAAACTGCGTCAGGGGTGCATCCTGCGGGTCAGGCTTCACTAACGGAGGGGGTGGTTTCAACTCATCGCTGCCTATTGGGCAGGGGTCCTTTCCCCACCCCACGAGGTAGACACGCGGTGGTGGTGGGGATGGGTCCCGGCCTAGTCATGCTGACGGTTCGTCCCTGTCCTTGCTCGGCTTACCCTTCCTGTTCTTATTGCTCAGCAGTTGTTTAACTCGTGCTAATTCAGTCCTCAATTCTGCCATCCCAAGCGGCTCTTGGTTGGCTTGTTTAATCCGTGCTAATTCAGCCCTCAGTTCTGCCATCCCAAGTGGCTCTTGGTTGGCTTGTTTAGCGGTAGCTAGCTTAGGGCTCCGCTCCCTTCGAGAGGAGTTGCGATGGGGCCTTGACTGTCCGCTATTCTGAGATTTAGGGCCGTGACTGCCAGGTTTGCGGTTACCTTGCCCGTGGGCGTTGGAGCCCTGTTCCCCCTTGGCTCCAGCTTGTCGAACTTTCCAGTTACCTTTGGGTTGACTCGACGTCTGGTGGCCGGGGTTTGGGTTCGCCCAAGGGGGCCCGCGGTTTGGGGCTTCACCCCCTTCTAGGCCTAAGGACTGATCTTCCTGCTCATATAGGCTGAGGACTCTGGGATCGTCCTCGTGGCGGTCTGTGGGTCGGACGAACGTCTCCCACGTTAGTTGTGCGGTGCGACGCATTTCTCTCATAGTATGGGGGCGCTGGCGACACGCGAGTGTTACTTGGTTACGGATGCACGGGTGAAGGTTATGGAGGAAGAGGGACTTGAAGTTGCGATCTTCCTCTAGCCCGGGCTCGCTTCTGCCCTGAAAGTACGCTGCACGGAGCCGACGGTAGTACTCGCGAGGGTGTTCGCTTCGTTTCTGTCTGATCAGAATAGCACCCATCGTCGCAGCGGTCTCATCCTCGTACAACGAGTATTCCTCTTTCAAGTACTTACGTATTTTCTTGTAGTTGTCGAGGACTGACTGCGGTAAGGTCTCAACGAATGCTCGTACGCCACTACCTAAAGTTTTCCAGACTAGTCTGGCCTTTTCATGCGACGTAGCCTCTGGCAGGTCCAGGAGGCTACGCTCGATTTCCCGGAAATAATCATTAACGCTTCGGTGTCTATGATTTTCCGGCTCAAAACGCTCTATGTCTTTCGCAAGGACGTCGATTTGGCGGATCCTAGTTTTGCGTTCTGCGACGAGGCGTTTTGATTTTGACCCGTAGGGGTCCTCGCTGTCTTCGCTATTTGAGCTGCTCTCATATCGCCTATGTCTGCGTTTCGGCTTGTAGGCGGCCTCTCCGTCAGAGGAGTCTGAGGGTACGTAGCGCGGCGTTTTCTGCGGGCTAGAGGCTGCAGCGATATTGAAGCGCGAGGGGGTGTAGTGGGGAGTAAAGTAAAAACTCCCAGCGCCACGAGGTGGCGATCGCGCGACTTTCACGCGAGTTGAGCTTGAGTGCGGTGTCTGATCTACCGTTCTAAGCTCAGGTTCTTCCTCCTCCAGAGCGGAACTCTGTTCTTGGGAGGGTTTGGCCGATCCCTCATCTGAGCGACGTGCTTGCGTCACTTCTTCTCTGAGGTATTCTATTTCGCGCTTTAGTTCATCTTGTGTGGCTCTCAGGCCCACGAGGCTACTCTCCGCGCTTTCTGCTCTCCTTTGAGCTTCGGCCAGTTGTCGTTTTAGTGTTCTTTTCTCTTGTTCGAGGGTCATACACACATGTTCCATTTCCTTATAGTAGATCATGAACAATTTGGGTAGCCCTTCTGGGAGAGTCATAGTACGCTCCTTAAGTTCCCTAACGGCTATGTGTATTTCATCAAAGCGAGCCTTTTGGTCCAGATCACAGAAGTAATTTCTCCTATCCTCCGGGACTTGGCCTAAATCACCTACAACGTCGAAGAGAGAGAGGAGGAGCCCTTCTGACTCCCTTGATGGGGAACGCGACATTTTGTTCGAAATGTATTAATTAACTTAAAGGAAATTAATACTAGGTGTTGATTAGGTTAGAATTTAATTTAATCCAAGTTGCTAAATAATTGATGTGGTTTCTTAGCTACTTTGTTTTCACTAATGTTTCACTTGTATTAATTAGCTTAATTAATAATTAGTTAATAATAATGATTATTAATAATATTACTTAAGTACTTGGATTAGATATTACTCTAAGGTACTAATCAATTAAACCAGTTTATCAGCTAACTGTGGTTGGCAGCTGAATTTCAGTTCTGTGATTAACACACTTAATGATTCACCATTAAAGTCATCTGTGTTATACCTTGGCAGTTGATTTTGGGTATACAGCAGTTTACAAGTTATTGTTGAGAGATTCACAAGGTCATTAAACTAAGCCTCACACGGGGCACCACTTTAATGTAGGTTGAATTGGGATTAATTAAATTATAAATTATGTGATAATTGATAATTAAATTAATCAATTTATAAATAAAGATCAGTCTCATAAAATCTTAAATTATTAATCTTAACACTCACCGTGAATGGTTACATTCAAGATTAATGGTAGCTCTGTATTAGATGGGAAACCCAGTTGTATACAAAAGCTAAATTCTGAAGGAAAAAGGAGTTCTAAATAGTTGACCTTGTGAATAAACAACAGGAACAAGTAAAATGCAATTCAATTTTATTAGCTTTTATTTGTCTACTACTCACTAATAATAATAAACTCAAAATACATTCAATGTCAGCAAAGGTAATAACAAGACAAAACAATGGAACAATTACACCTGGACTATAAATTTGAGGGAAAGAGAGAGAGAAAGAGATAGAAGGAAAAAGAAAAGAATCCCTTGTGTGTGCGTGTGTGAGGCTAGGGCAAGCCGATGCGTGTGTGTGTGTGTGTGACCTAGCTTGTCGTTAGCTAAAACAAAGGAATGTTAGCTAAAACAAAGGAATGTTAGCTAAATAGAACAAAGGATTAGCTCTGTGGCTAATGTGTGCTTTGTGTAGGTATCTGTGGGCAGATGCTAATGACTAGCCACTCTGGCAATGCTTAAACAAAATGGCGGTCAGTGCCTAGGTGTCGTATCACAGGTAACTCAATGAGGAAGGTATCAAAATGGCGTCGGAAAAATGGCGCCTGCAGGCCTAGTCGAGAACACAAGCCTACCAGCTAGCGTATCACCCTGAGGTAGCTAGCAATAAGTTGCTAAGGAGAATCTGACCACGCTACAGCTGGATCCAAACACTGCACTTAACAACAATTTCCAACAGACTATCTAGGCAAAGAACTCAACGCGAGAGAGAGAGAGAGAGAGAGAGAAAGAGTGTGAGAGAGTGTGTATATGTGTTGGATGGAGAGAACTAGGCCTTGTAGCGGTCTAGCCTCGGAGCTTAAAATAAACTTGTCGCTGCGCTGCTAATCAGATAGGGAAGCTAGCAATGGAGTTAAGGAAAGATATCATGCAAGATACCCTGTCTAACAAGTTCAAAGAAAAAAAAACAGAACCAAAACAAACAATAAAAACAAACAAACAAACAATAAAAACAAACAAACACCTTCCGTGTCTGAGCGGGTATGCTAAATAGCTCAAAGCTTAAACATGACCCTAACAACCATCTGAATAAGCTACAAATTAAAAATTTGCCCAAGTGCCTACTCAATGCGATGGAAGTTCTTTCTCCGATGTCCGCGCTGAGGGTCGCAGTCCGAGGAGAGGAGGTTAGCGGCGCGTTGCGTCCAACCGCGGCTAACGAAGCAGGGAGATGAAGGCCTAGCTGGCCCACGGTGCTTCAGGAGAAACCTCCGGTGATGCGTCGACGAGAAAAAGGCTGAGAGGAGCGAAGCTGTCCGCAAATGCCTCTTAGCGTGGAAAACTACTTAACTGTAGTTAAACTTTGCAAAGGTTTAGAATCAAAACCACTATATCGCTGAAACTTAGCGGGTCGTTCAAAAGTTCGGCCGAAACTAATTTGAACAGGCTGTTCTCAGACAATAGCGGTTAGTCTCAACACTGTAGGCGAGCGTGCCTACAGTCCGTCCGACCACTCCAGTAGTCAGAACATGAGAGAGCGAATCGAGGCGCTCTCGATACAGTTAAAGCAGTTCCACTTCACGTCACATCCGGGTGGAGCGCGCAAGGAAATTGTGGGATCGTTATAGGGGGCGCTGGCGAGTTACCAACAACATCAAGTCATGGGAAACTTCTGTCCATCTCCCACCATCCAGAGCCTTTAGTTCACGAAGGTAAAATACTCCAGTCTGGGCCCTCGGACCTCATCCCTCCTGTATCCTTCCGTAGCGCACAGAGAAGGCTATGAGTCGTCTGTACATCGCTGTGAGGAGAACGATGGCTGCCAGGACAAGCCCACAGATCAGACTGAAGGCCCAGCGAGGACCCAGGATGGTATAGACCTGAGAGACAAATACAGGACCCAGGGTCCGAGCGCCGCTGCCTGAGGCCGTCAGCCAGCCCATGTACACACCCTGCATGCACGCGCGCGCACACACACACACGTTTATGGAAAGAGAGAAATGACTCCTTTGCTGTAAAGCACTATTCGAAAACTTCAACACTGTTTCGTGCACTGAGCAATAAAGCAACAATACTAAATTCACTGAATCTGCATCATCACCACACCTGTGGTTTGGGTCCCAGGATCTTCGAGTACAGCGTGCAGGACATGACGTTGCAGGCGGGGTAACCGACTCCTATGAGGATATAAGATGTTAGGTATTGTGCCAGGTGGATGGCGGGGGTGAACTGGCACCAAATCTGATCTGAAGGGCATCCGGTCGGTTCCACACTACTGTTCGAGACCGGAGCACGACCCAAAACTGGCATGGAGCGGTTCTGAAGATCTGTGGAGCCCAGAAAGCAACACCGTGATGTTGCGACATGAAAAATATGTGCAATAACTTTAGAAATGTTATGAATGTTTCAAATATTATACATTTCGTTGTTTTATTAAATCGAGGAGGTATGTAAATTAGGGCTGATTGAAGAATGGATGGATGGATGTTACTGATCCCCAAGGGAAAATTCAGGGAAATATTCAGATCAGATATCACAGTCACGGCCAGTTAATTTCTGAAATTCTAAAAATCAAACTTTTTTGATGTATTTTTTAATTGCATCCTTTTGTGTCAATGAGGCTCAAATTAAATATGCCTCAATTTGAATAATAATAAATATGTCAAAGCATTTCAGTCTCAATGCTCTAACAAAAAAATATGAACAAATTATAAAAATAAAAGCATATTTCTTTACATATACTACAACTATGAAAAATTAAAATGAAGATTAGTATTCAAATTGTAAGAAAGTTATAATAATGGTGTAATATAATAAAAAGCGATAAATGTTCAAAATTAATAATATTGCTCAAAAAGTAGTAATGTCTTTAGACCAGTCTTGAATATGTAATTAAAATGTTTATTTCACTCTAAAGACACCTTACAAAGAAAGAGCATTGCAAAATGTTATTATTCCATCAGAACATTATATTTTAAATATTTAACAATTGTTTCTCTCTGACTGTGTTGTATAAAATCGAACACGACTCCAGCACTGATCAACAGTTGGAGAAATCCCTCGGGAATATCTTTCAAATTAGGAACAGGAATGAACATGTAAAAATCCATGAACGATAGAAATCTATAAACAGAAGAAAATGTTTGCGGAGTCTAACGGGCTTTTACAGATACACAGGGTTCCACAGGAGAGAAGCTTTTCAGGGATGCAGTTAATGGAATGATTGTGCTAAGTGGGCGGAGCTTAAAGCCTTAACTCACCGATAATACACCAAACACAGAAATAAACAATTTAGTGGCATTAACATTTTTTGACTACAGTGCAAGACAAAATACAAAAATTTCTCTGCAACGATAAAAATGTTAAGCATGAACAAAATCCTTTCTACCTGTAGAGTCTCAGCGTAATAAACTAAATGAAGGGAATTGAAATTAAAATGAGAGACAGAAGGAATTCCTCACCTGCCCACTGAATTTTTGGATACTGGTTTCCCCAAGGGAGCATGATAAAGAAGCCGATAAATATGATGGCGAGGCCACTGAAGAGCACCGGACGATCACCAAACCTGATGAAAGAGGGAAAAAGAATGAACTGCACGATCCTGTTTAACAATTAAAGAGCGCGTGCCGTCATTAAGCTTCTCTCCGGATCGTTCATGATCATTCTTTCCTAATACACACAGAGGAGCCTGCTGATGAGTGAGATGGAAAGAAATGAAAAGCAGACTTGTGTGAGAGTACATTTAATCAGTGGGACTGCAAAAAATCTGAAGGAACCACTTCCTGAACATACCGCATGGAGATCACCTTCACCAGGAGGAACACGATAATCGACTCGAAGCCAATGGCTGCCAGAATGATCCCATTGTACAGGATGGCTTCTTTCCTCGTCCACGCAAACATGTCCATTGATAAAGGAGTGGCTATACTGTGGAGAAAAATTTCATCATGATTGACATGATTATATTACAGTGTGTGCAACTAACTGAAATCTGTAAAACCACCAGGGCTTTAAGTGATCAAAGTGTCCTGAGAACAACTTCTAAATTTATCCGCAAGAACTGTACGCAATGGCTACTGATCAATCTGGTCCAAGTCCAAAGATGCTCGAGTCCAAGTCAAAATGAGTCCCAAGAGGTTCAAGTCCAAAGAGGTTTGTGTCCAAGTCAAGACCGAGTTCAAGAGGTTCAAGTCCACGTCCAAAGATGCTCGAATCCAAGTCAAAACTAAGCCCAAAGACATTTGAGACCAAATCCAAAAGATGCTCGAGTCCAAGTCAAGACTGAGTACAAGAGGTTCAAGTCCAAAGAGGTTTGAGTCCAAATCAAGAGGTTCAAGTCCACATCCAAAGATGCTCGAATCCAAGTCAAAACTAAGCCCAAAGAGGTTGGAGTCCAAATCCAAAGATGCTCAAGTCCAAGTCAAGACCGAGTCCAAAGAGATTTGAGGACAAGTCCAAAGATGCTCGAGTCCAAAGAGTGTTGAGTCCAAGTCAAGACCGAGAAACACTCTTGGTTACCAGGCAGCCAATGTCAATGCCCATTCCAATTGGATTTTGAATGAATTAAACCAATACCAGTTTCTGAACATGCTCAATTAATGATTTTGCTTTGAGGAGGAGTTTCTTGAGGGGGGAAGAAGAAGGAAAAAAAAAACCCCACCACAATATTTTTTTAAAGGCAGCTGGACTCAGTCAAGACGAAGTGGAAGATCTGGTGAGACTAATGGCCAAGACAGAGACAAGCCCGAGACAATAGAAAAACCGTCTCGAGTCCAGACTCGAGTACTACAGCCCTAATGAAAACTCTACAGAGAAATATTTTACAGAAAAAAAATCATTTATAGTTTAATTGATGAAACAGCATGTACTGTTAATGTTTTTAAAATAATTTTGTAGTGTAAAATCTAACCCAAATCCAGCAACATTTGCTGAAGTCTATGATCAATATGATGGCCTTTTTTTTTTTAATCAACTAACTGATGTCCAAATTATTTCTTGGCTAGAATACAACCTTGAGTAAGATCTTACTCTGTTTCTAATTTACTGTTTAAAAACAAACAGAAAACCCTTACGTTTCAAACACAGCAAAAATGAAGAGGACGACGAAGAAAAGGATGTTGGATGTCAGCACTGCGATCTGGTCGATATCTCCTTCCACTTCAGGAGGCACGATGAGTTGCTCTGTAAAGGTAAAAAACCACAGATTTTAGTCATGAATGACAAACGCTTTTCTAACAATCTTCCCAAAAGTCATTCTAATTTAAACAATGAGTGCAAACCCATGGTTTATGAATTAATGAAAAAGAATCCACAATGATGATGTGGGTGTATCCTGCAACAACACTGCTCAAATCATGAGTCTGAAGAAATTCTGTGTTTTATATCATGCTTCATCACCCTCTCAGTCTCCAGACCACCAGGAGGCAGCATGTATTATAATAGACAAGTTATTAGAATATGATTTATCGGTCAAGCCCAAATTTGTCCAATAGATAAGCCACATGAACAGATTAAACACATTCATGGACAGGGTGAAGTTTTCTGTAAAGAAACATTTCTTTAACATTTAGGGAAGGAGTCTCCAGTGCCAGTGCTTTGTACCATGGGAAAGTCTTTTGTGGGGTTTCTTGATAACATGAAAAGCTATGTTTTTTTTTTTTTTTAGAAATCTTATAAACTTCCAAAGAGATGATTTAAAAAAAAAAAGAAAAAGGGAGAGGTTGGTGGGGGGGGATGACTGTTTATAACTCCGATAACAAAAGAACACATGTATGTTCCACAACATTAAATGTACAGTTGAGGTCAGAAGTTTACATACATGGACATGAGTGAATGTCATGGTGATATCGAGATTTCAGTGATTTCTTTGAGCCGTTCTTTTTCTGTGGCAGAATAATTGTACATCATCCATCTTTAATAGAAAAAAACAAGAATTTAATGCACAAGTTTGAATTCATTTAGGGTTTTCTAAATAAGGGTCAAAAATTTAGATCCACCCACTTAAATTATTAATTCAGTGGTGCTGAAAGTTCCAAAACATCTTAACTTGCCAAGGTCTGTTAAAGGTGCCCTTCCACCAAAAATGTTTAATACTGGCTCTTTTTGAAATACCATAGCTCACTCCGAGTTGCATATGCATGCTGCATGTGAAAATGTAATTCTACTCCCATTCCCTGTATTAGCTTATGAAAGAAAATAGTCGGAAAAACGAGCGGATCTGAAAAAGCCATACGATCTTACATCACTTCGTAAATTAGTATTCATGGCCCCGCCCACCTTGGCTTGCGACCGCCCATGGGAAGGAAGTTCAGATTTAAGCGCGAGGAGAGAGAGCAGAGCCAGTGTTGCCAGATTGGGTGGTTATAAGTGCATTTTGGCGGGTTTTGAACATATTTTGGGCTGGAAAACGTCAGCAGTATCTGGCAACACTGAGCAGAGCCCATCTCGTCAGTAGCTAACGAAGAGCACCTAACAGCAAGTTGAAAACATGTCTGAACAAGTTCGTGCCTGTGTTATCTGTGGCAGTAACACATCAGCGTTGCATTTCTTGCCCAAGATAGAAGAGGCGAAGAAGAAATGGTTGGAACTTATCTTTGGAACACCACCAGCGAAGTATAATGCAGCGTTAGTACTGTGTTCTGATCATTTCAACCACAGTGACTTTTCAAACTTCGGTGCCTTCAGTCGTGGTTTTGCTTCGAGGTTGTTTTTAATCCCTGGATCTGTACCGTCAAGACGATCGACCACCAGCTCACAAGCTGTAAATAAAACATGAACTTTTTGTTTGAAGGTTTTTGTGACAAAATAGCATGTTCATATTCTCCACGTTAGCATGCATGACACGGTCACAAGCTCGGCAGGGATGAGAGTTTTCCACTTTTTCTGAGTAAAAAACGACCTTTTTATATTACGCCAAATCCGTTGAGAATTTTTTTTATTAATTTCGGGGGGTTGGGGTATGTTCCTTCATGCTGTTCAAACTTTATTAACTCCAACGATGTTTACACATTATTTGTAAGTCGCCATCTTTAGTCTCGTTTAATCTCGTTGAATGTGATGTAAAATTCGTGTTATCTACATTGTTCTTGGTCAAAACATCGATGTCGAGACCATAATAGCCAATCAAAACAGTTTTTACAAAGGCACCCACATTCTTTTTTTTAAGTCACTCGTTCATTTTATTCGTTTTTGTTCAGTAAAAACCCAAACATTTCTTGAATTTATTTTA
Organism: Neoarius graeffei; assembly: GCF_027579695.1. Taxonomy (NCBI): domain Eukaryota; kingdom Metazoa; phylum Chordata; class Actinopteri; order Siluriformes; family Ariidae; genus Neoarius; species Neoarius graeffei. The sequence goes on along the minus strand of NC_083582.1, from coordinate 5,453,554 downwards.
TTTCCTCGCGTCACACATCAATGACGTCAGCGCGCGGTATTTTTCCTTTTGCGGTTTGTTCCTTCCCTCTTGCCGTAGTAAGACACCCACATCCACTTGTTCTGACCCACTGGAGGTAGCGTCACAGTGCTGTTAGCCAATCAGAGGTAATGCGTTTACATGTCATGAATATTAATGAGTAAGAGCTGAAATCCCGTCGTTCTCCCGCCACCTGCTCCTCCACCAAACTAGAACAGCCTGAAACAGGAGCACCACAGCATTTTTTTCACCAAAACTGGCTCACAGGGCATTCATTCATACTAGAGACCACCGCCCAATTAATGAAAAAACGATGCAAGGAGACCTTTAAGTTCCTGTTCGTGATTGATTGATGACATCTGGTAGCTTCTCTGTGCACAACATAAAAAGGGTTTGTTTGACAGTTTGTTTGGATTGACCAACACACAGTACAATGGGAATGTCCAAGGAGCTCAGTGTAGATCTAAGAAAGAGGATCACAGATTTACACACTCAGGAACATCTCCTGGAGCCATTTCTAAACAACTGTAGATTCCATGATCATCGGTTCAAACAGCTGTACGCAAGTACAAGTTATTGTCCAGCCACTTTGCTGGAAGAAGATCCAAACTGAGCTCAAACCTCAGCTGAGAGGAAATCGGTTCAGATGGTCAGGAGCAACCCGGGAACCACCAAAACACAGACCTGCCATGAAGTGGAAGCTGCTGGAACACTACAGACCTACAGTCAAGCAAGTTTTACATCATCATGGATTGAGAAGCTGCCATTCAAGAAAAAGCCTCTGCTCCAAAATTGACACCTTCAAGTTCAACAGAAGTTCACAGCTGACCACATGGACAAAGAAAAAGCCTTCTGGAGGCAAGTTTTATTGTCAGATGAGACAAAGATTGAGTTGTTTGGCCACAATGACCAGAGGTACAGAGGAACACTGTATCAACTGTTAAACATGGTGGTGGTAGCATCAGGCTTTGGGGCTGTTTTCCTGCCAGTGGAACTGGTTCACTGCACAAAGTGGATGGAGTGATTAAGAACCTCAGAATTCTTCATCACAAACCTCAAACCATCAGAAACTTCAACAATTTGGTGTTCCAACAGGACAATGACCCCAAACACACATCAGAGCTGGTTGTGGAGGATAAAGCAGGGGAACATGAAGCTTAAAACAAGTTCTGACTGTGCTTAAAAGTAGGGTCCATGCCAGGAAACACAAGTTTAATTCAACTCGACCAATTCTGCCAAGAAGTGCAGTCAGATATCCAACCAGAATTCGACAGAAGCTCAGTGATGGAGACCAAAAGTGTCTGGTGAAGGTGAAACATTCTCAGGGACGTTTAACCAAATATTAGATGGCTGTATGAATATTTTTGACCCTGTGTTGATTTCAGGAAGCCCAAAATAAATTAAAATGTGTGCACCAACTTTAAAAAAAAAAGATGTTGTACAATCATTCTGGTGCAAAAAAAAAAAGAAATCCCAATATTGCCATGACATTCATATCCATGTATGTAAACTTCTGATTGCAACTATACCTACAAATGGATAAAAAAGGACATGTTGCTCTTTAATAAATAAAATGAAATTAAATAACTGCATAAATTGTTGAGGAATAAACAATGGTAACAGTAACTTCATTACACAGTCCATCACTGATTACTTTCCTCCAACAGCACAACACTGAGTGTTTAAGTCCTGACATATCACACTGAGAAAGGGAGGGGTAGCAAACATGTGAACTCGAACATTCACTTTATTATTTGTGATATTAAAAAAAAGCATCTGTGAAGCCGAACACTAAATATCTTGGATTATAATTTATACTTTTAGTGTCTGAAAGTACTTTGCAGTCAGCTGTATTACAAAATATGAGAAATAAATCAGTCCCACAATTCCACTCATGTTAGAGTTCTCTTGCTCTGGAAAATGAGATGAACATGTGTGTGTGTGTGTGTGTGTGTTTGCCATAAATCAAACTGGTACACTACCTTCTGAGACGTAGTTAATCGCTCTGATCTGGTTGCCATGGTCATCTACACAATGCTCCCTGTTAGAAATAAGCAAAATAAAACAAATAAATACAAACCCCATTTCCAGAAAAGTTGGGATATTTTCCAAAATGGAAAAAAAACAAAATTCTGTGATTTGTTCTTTCACATGAACCTTTATTTAACTGACAAAATTACAAAGAAAAGATTGTCAGTCGTTTTACTGACCAACTTAATTGTATGTTGTAAATATAAACGAAGTTAGAATCTGATTCCTGCAACACACTTTAAAAAAAAAAAAGTTGGGATAGAGGCAAAATAATACTGAAAAGTTTGGAGAATATTCAAGTAACACCATTCTGGAAGATTCCACAATAAGCAGGTTAATTGGTAACATGATTGGGTTTAAAAGGAGCAGCTCCAAAGGCTCAGTCTTTGCAAGTAAGAATGGGGCGTGGCTCACTGATTTGTGCCAAAATTCCTGAGAGAATTGTTCAGTTCAAAAAGAACATTTCTCAATGCAAGATTTTAGGTCTTTCAGAACCTACAGTCCATAATATTCAGGGAATTCAGAGACATCTCAGTGTGTAAAGGGCAAGGTCAGAAACCACTGTTGAATGGGCATGACCTTCGAGCCCTCAGGCGGCACTGCCTGAGAAACAGTCATGCTAATGTGACAAATATAGCAACATGGGCTCAGGAGAACTTCGGAAAATCGTTATCACTGAACACAGTCTGCTGCTGCATCCAGAAATGCAACCTGAAACTGTATTACACAACTGTATTACCATTTATCAATTCTATACAGAAACACTGCTGATTTCTCTGGGCCTGAACTCATCTCAGATGGACCGAAACACAGTGGAAACATGTGCTGTGGTCAGATGAGTCACATTTCGGCTTGTTTTCAGGAAAACCAGACATTGAGTTCTCAGTGGCAAAGATGAACACATCAGAGAAAGGTGTAGAACCAACATCTGTGACGGTACGGGGGGAGCTACATGCGTGTGAAGGTACATATTCATTTAGAGACATATTCATCAAGACAATGTCTCTTCCTGGGAAGTCCATGCTTATTTGAGCAGGACAATGCCACGCCTCATTCTGCACAGGCTACAACAGCATGGCTTTGTAGACACAGAGTGAGTGCGCTTGACTGGCCTGCTGCCAGTCCAGATCTGTCTCCTATTGAGAATGTATGGAGTATCATGAAGAGGAGACTCAGACAACGGAGACTACGGACTGTTGAGCAGCTGAAGTCTTGTATCAAGCAAAAATGGACAATAATCCCAACTGCAAAGCTGCAATGATTTGTATTCTCAGATCCTATACGATTAAAAAGTGTTATTAAAAGGAAAGGTGATGTCACACAACGGTAATAATTCCTCGGTCCCAAATTTTTTGCGTGTGTTTTGCAGGCATCAAATTCTAACTTCGTTTATATTTACAAAATACAATTAAGTTGGTCAGTAAAACTACAGAAAATATTTTGTTTGTACTTTTGTCAGTTAAGTCAAGGTTCACACGAATTAAGAAATTGCAGATTTTTGTTTTTATTGCATTTTGGAAAATATCCCAACTTTTCTGGAAATGGGACTAGTACATAAATAAACAAACAAAAACAGAAGTGTGTTTAAGACTGAGAAGCTTTTATTTAAAACCTTTCTTCCATTAACATGACTGCACTCAGATCAAATGCACAGTGTTACCTCAGGACGATAAAAACCAGCAGGATGTTGATGACGCCGAAGCAGGCTGCGAGCAGCGCCGGAGCCGTGTACATGTTAAACTTCAGGTAAATGATGTCCATGGTGAAGCCTTTCTCACCGATAAACGACAGACCTGCCTGAAGAGCTACAAACACACACCGTCCTTTTAAACTTCTCTCAACCTTCAGTATGCTTTTCATTCAACATAAAAAAAAGGCTCATAATACCAGATCCATCATGTGCTTTACCGTCCCAATCCAGAATATCTTACTCATACTGTACATATTTACTTGAGTGATTTCTCGGTACCTGGGCCAAGGATGAAGCCCAGAGCCTGGCAGGCGCTCATGTTCGCCATCGCGCTGGTTCTGTCCTTCAGCGATGTGGCTCCTGCTAAATAGGACCTCACGACAGCTACATTACCTGCAGGACATTCTTGCAGAGGTCAGTATCGAGCACAGTGCATCAGTTATGTCGCAATTCTTCTCTTTGTCATTTCTTTACCTGCTCCAAATCCAATGAGCGCTCGAGCCATGAGCATGTGGTATTTGTTGTAAGACGGAGGCAGGTACACATAAGAGTAGTACACGTTAGCTGCAACGTTGATAGCTATGGAACACACCAGCGGCTCCTTTCGAGGCCTGTGATTGGACCAAAGTCCAAACAGGGGCGACGCCACCATCTGTCCCAGGCTATACGCAGCCACAACCCAACCCAGAAAACTAGCATCTGCGCTGTCGTCAATCTATAAAATCACAAAATAACACAACGTCTAAAACAATCTGAAGAATCGGAGAGGTATTTAATTTAATTCTATTGAAAAACAGTGAGGATTTAGTTTCACACATTAGTAGTTCTGGAGTGCAGAACCATTTTAAAATATTTTCTACAAAAAAAAGTGGGCGTAACCACCAATAAGACAATGATTAGGAAAATGTTTTTAGAGAATATTTATCACATTCAAAAAACAGAAAGGCAAACTGTGGCAGCGGGGGCGTGGTCAAGCATCGGTCTGTGACCGGAGGGCAGAGTCAGGGAAGGTAAGTGGCAGAATCACTGCACCTGAGGTCTATTAACCTGTGTGTGTGTGTCTTCCCCAGTGACCGTGCCCTACTTAAAGAGAGAGCGAGAGCAGAGGGAGAGCTCTGTCCCCAACCAGACGACTTGTGTGTGTGTGTGTGTGTGTGTGTGGCTGGGAGAATTAGAGTGCGACTGAAAAGTGCACAATAAAAGGAGTTTGTTTTTTTTAACTTAATTCTGGCCTGACGTCCTTCTGTGCCCCACCCACTCATACGAACTGCCACAGTGGTGCCGAAACCTGGGAGCGGAGCACAGGAAAAGAACAGCCCCATGAAGTCCTCCCCCTTCACAGACCTGGTCCACGCCCTCGCCACGGCCCAGCAGAGCCAGCAACAGGTGCTAGTCGCCCTCCGGAAGGAGCAAGAGCACCGGTTCGAGGCCCTGGTGTTGGTGCAGCAGGAAGATCGACAGGCGTTCCGGCACCTCCTCACGTCGGTGGGGTCCACCACCTCCACCGCCGCGGACCCTTCTCCCCTCACCCTAACTAAGATGGGCCCGCATGACAACCCCAAGGCCTTCCTCACGCTCTTCGAGCAGGCAGCAGAGGCCTCGGGCTGGCCGGTGGAACAGCGCGCGGCGCGCCTCCTCCCCCTGCTAATGGGCGAGGCATAGCTGGCCGCACTACAGCTCCCCACCGACCGCCGGCTGGTCTACACGGACCTTCGCCGGGCCGTCCTCCAGCGGGTGGGGCGCACCCCCAAACAACAGCGACAGCGCTTTCGCGCTCTGCGCTTGGAGGAAGTCGGCCGGCCGTTCGCGTTTGGCCAGCAGCTTCGGGACGCCTGCTGGCAGTGGTTGAGGGCCAACAACTGCAACGCTGAGGGAATCATAGATCAGGTGGTACTGGAGCAGTTCATCGCCCGCCTACCAGAGGGGACCGCAGAGTGGGTCCAGTGCCACCACCCGGCGTCACTGGATCAGGCCATCGAGCTGGCGGAGGACCATTTGGCGGCTGTTCCGACAGCAGGACAGCGGACATCCTCTTCTTCCCTCTCCTCTCTCTCTCTCCCTCCTCTCCTCCTGTGTCTCGTCCTCGCCCCGTTCCCCCACTGCGGAGACAGGGGCCGGTCCCACCCCAGCCGGCCTGTCGCACCCACAGTGCCCTCCTGTTTTTCCCTTCTGTGTCTGTCTCTTCCCCCCCTCACGTCAGTGAGCCCCAGAGCGCCGGTGCAGAGAGGAAGCCCGGGCCGGTTTGTTGGCGCTGCGGGAAGCCGGGCCACCTCCAACAGCAGTGCTCGGCAATGGAAGCGGGCATGGTGGTTCGGATCCCCGACGCGCCAGGAGCCGCCCTCGATCGAGCTGGAGCATATTGCATACCGGTGAGTATCCAAGGGGATACATATCAGACATTGGTGGACTCTGGCTGTAATCAGACCTTAATTCACCAAAGCCTGGTGCAAGACGAGGCATTGGGGGGAGCACAATTGGTGAAGGTGTTGTGTGTGCACGGGGATGTTCACAGCTACCCTTTAGTGTCGGTCCACATTCTTTTCCGAGGGAAAAAAATTTAGAGGAAAGGCGGCAGTTAATCCTCGCCTCACCCACTCTATAATTTTGGGGACTGATTGGCCGGGATTCGGGGAGTTAATGAGCCATTTGGTGAAGAGTGGGTCCTGCCGTAGTTCAGCAGGGGGAGGTCCCAGTGTCGCATTGGCGGGAGCAGCTGTCACAGAGCCGTCTATGTCATCTCCGTGTCAGAGTGAGGAGCAGCAGGCTCCTCCTCCCTCTCTCGGGGAATCCCTCGCGGATTTCCTGTTAGAGCAGTCGTGAGACGAGACTCTGCGGCATGCGTTTGACCAAGTGAGAGTAATCGATGGTCAAACGCTCCAGCCAAACGCCACCCCGTCCTTCCCCTTTTTCTATTATGAAGGATAGATTATACCAAGTGACGCAGGACACTCAGACTAAAGAGCAAGTCACGCAGCTTTTGATTCCGAAGAGCCACCGGGAATTGGTATTCCAGGTGGCTCACTTTAATCCCATGGCTGGACACTTGGGGCAGGATAAGACACTAGCCCAAATAATGGCCCGGTTCTATTGGCCAGGGATTCGCGGCGATATCCATAGGTGGTGTATGGCGTGCCACGAATTCCAGTTAGTAAATCCAGCGGCCATTCCAAAAGCGCCTTTGCGCCCTCTCACATTAATTGAGACCCCATTTGAAAGGATTGGGATGGATCTCGTCGGGCCATTACAGTAGAAGGGCCACACGAGGGTACCACTTTATTTTAGTTCTGGTGGACTATGCAACCCGATACCCGGAAGCAGTGCCTCTTTGTAATATCTCAGCACGCAGTATTGCGGAAGCGCTCTTCCGCATCATCTCCCGAGTCTGAATCCCGAAAGAGATTCTGACTGACCAAGGCACCTTGTTTATGTCACGTACACTGAACGAACTGTATGGGTTATTAGGAATTAAGCCGATCCACACCAGCGTTTATCACCCACAAAACGGATGGTTTAGTTGAATGGTTCAATCGCACCCTCAAAAATATAATTAAAAAATTTGTAAGCGAGGACGCACGTAATTGGGATAAATGGCTCGAACCCTTGTTATTTGCAGTGCGAGAGGTCCCACAAGCCTCCACGGGGTTATTCCCGTTCTAATTGTTATATGGGTGTAAGCCGCGTGGCATTCTAGATGTGCTGCAAGAAAATTGGGAGGAGGGACCTTCACCAAGTAAAAATGAAATTCAATACATTATTGACCTGCGTGCAAAACTCCACACACTCACACACCTAACCCAGGAGAATTTGCGGCAGGCCCAAGAACGGCAAACTCGCCTGTACAACAGGGATACGCACCTTAGGGAGTTCGCACCGGGAGATAAAGTACTCGTACTGTTGCCCACATCGAGCTCCAAATTGATCGCCAAGTGGCAAGGACCCTTTGAGGTCACACGGCGAGTCGGGGACGTCGACTACGAGGTGAGGCGAACGGACAGGGGTGGGGCACTACAGATTTACCACCTCAGTCTGCTCAAACTCTGGAATGAGGAGGTCCCCATGGCGTTGGTGTCGGTGGTTCCGGAGAAGGCGGAGCTGGGGCTGTATGTTCAAAAGGAAGCATTGGCATCGCGTACCTCTCCGGTCCCCTGTGGAGACCACCTCTCCCCGACCCAACTCGTGGAGGTTGCCCAGTTGCAGACCGAGTTTTCGGACGTGTTCTCGCCCCTGCCTGGCCGCACCGACCTCATAGAGCACCACATTGAGATGCCCCTGGGGGGTGGTAGTGCACAGCCGCCCTTACAGGCTACCCGAACACAAGAAAAAAAGTGGTTCAGGAAGAACTCAAGGCCATGCTCGAAATGGGCATCGTCGAGGAGTCCCACAGTGACTGGAGCAGCCTGGTGGTCTTGGTACCCAAGGCCGACGGGTCGGTCCAGTTCTGTGTAGACTATTAAAAAAAAGTCAACGCGGTGTTTAAATTCGATGCGTACCCAATGCCTTGTATTGATGAGTTGCTCGATCGACTAGGCACGGCTTGCTTTTACTCGACACTGGATTTGACAAAGGGTTATTGGCAGATCCCCTTGACTCCATTATCCCGAGAAAAAACGGCCTTTTCCACACTGTTCGGCTGACACCAGTTTGTCACACTTCCTTTTGGGCTGTTTGGGGCGCCCGCTAGGTTCCAGCGGCTGATGGATAGGGTCCTCCACCCCCGCGCCACCTATGCGGCTGCGTACCTCAATGATATCATTATCTATAGTAATGACTTGCCGCGGCACCTGCAACACCTGAGGGCCGTCCTTAGGTCGCTGAGGCGAGCGGGTCTCACAGCCAACCCGAAGAAGTGTGCGATTGGGCGGCTGGAAGTACGGTATCTGGGCTTCCACTTGGGCAACGGGCAGGTGCGTCCCCAAATTAACAAGACAGCAGCAATTGCGGCCTGCCCGAGGCCCAAGACCAAAAAGGGGGTGAGATAGTTCCTGGGGCTGGCTGGCTACTATCATAGGTTTATACCTAATTATTCGGACATCACCAGCCCGCTGACTGATCTCACTAGAAAGGGGGCACCAGATCCGGTCCAGTGGACGGAGCAATGCCAGCAGGCTTTCTCTGAGGTGAAGGCTGCACTGTGTGGGGGGCCACTGTTACACTCCCCTGACTTTTCTCTCCCCTTTATGTTACAGACAGATGCGTCGGACAGGGGGCTGTTTTGTCCCAGGAGGTGGAGGGGGAGGACCGTCCAGTGCTGTACATCAGCAGGAAGCTGTCGGTGCATGAGGGGCGCTACAGCACCATCGAAAAAGAGTGCCTCGTGATCAAGTGGGCGGTCCTCGCCCTCCGTTACTACATGCTGGGACGCCCTTTCACCCTCTGTTCGGACCACGCGCCCCTCCAGTGGCTCCACCGCATGAAGGATGCCAACGCGCGGATCACCCGTTGGTATCTGGCACTCCAACCCTTTAACTTCAAGGTGATCCACAGGCCGGGGGCGCAGATGGTCATGGCGGACTTCCTCGGCTGCAGGCCGGACGGCCGCCCGGCCTGAGTCGGGCAGTGGGGGTATGTGGCAGCAGGGGCGTGGTCAAGCGGCGGTCTGTGACCGGAGGGCGGAGTCAGGGAAGGTAAGTGGCAGAATCACTGCACCTGAGGTCTATTAACGTGTGTTTGTATGTCTTCCCCAGTGACCGCACCCTACTTAAAGAGAGAGCGAGAGCAGAGGGAGAGCTCTCTCCCCAACCAGACGACTTGTGTGTGTGGCTGGGAGAATTAGAGTGCGACTGAAAAGTGCACAATAAAAGTTTTTTTTTTTTTTTAACTTAATTCTGGCCTGCCATCCTTCTGTGCTCCACCCACTCATCCGAACTGCCACACAAACTTTCTTAACTTTTGAGATCAGGACTCAACAAATACGCGATTTGACCATTTTTATTACATGTAATATTCATGGCAGTTTTTCAAAGACATAATTTCTCTTCAACACATTTTGTTTAAACAGAAATGTAATTTCCTACACTTAACATTTTTTTTTAATTTCTGCTACATCTGCATTCTTTGCATCTTCATATTTTAAAAGAGCAGTGAAAACTTCCTTCATAGTAAATAATTAGGCTTTGTTCCTTTTATTTATTTTTTATTTTATTATTTTTTAATGTTTATTTTTTCAACATTATTGTTATTTTGTCATTGTCATATTCATCTCATCTCATTATCTGTAGCCGCTTTATCCTGTTCTACAGGGTCACAGGCAAGCTGGATCCTATCCCAGCTGACTACGGGCGAAAGGCAGGGTACACCCTGGACAAGTCGCCAGGTCATCACAGGGCTGACACATAGACACAGACAACCATTCACACTCACATTCACACCTACGGTCAATTTAGAGTCACAAGTTAACCTAACCTGCATGTCTTTGGACTGTGGGGGAAACCGGAGCACCCGGAGGAAACCCACGCGGACACGGGGAGAACATGCAAACTCCGCACAGAAAGGCCCTCGCCGGCCACGGGGCTCGAACCCGGACCTTCTTGCTGTGAGGCGACAGCGCTAACCACTACACCACCGTGCCACCCCATTGTCATATTCTTTTTCATATTATTTATTAGAATATCTTACCAACTGTTTATTTAAATGTAGTTTTTCTGATCTGTATTTTATTATAATGTGTGTATTATTTACATTTTTCCAGAGCCATACTGAAAATCATATTGTATGATGCAGGTCTTCTGAATAAAGATCTGTTCTACTTCATACTCATTCTAAGGGTGTGCAAACTTTTGCACTCCGGTATCTGATGGAATTACCAATAGCAAATGCTTAAAAAAAATTCACAAGAACAAACACCTGATAATTTCTCTTTTACTTTTTCCTTCACTTCATCTTTTTTTGAGCAGAATTTGTAAACACTTTAAATTTTATTAAGAATCAATCCTCGATTATTACACACACACACTCTTTACCTTACGTAGATAAGACCATATGGACGTGATGACGATTGAGAAACCTGGAGAGAATATTACACTCGTTAAATAAACAAATGAAATTTAAATATGTAAATTTAACATGAATAATCAGTTTAATATCCTGAAAGGTGAGCAATAATCTTCAAAACTAGCATTGTGTTTATTTATTTTTTTTAAATCCTTCACTGCTAAAAAAAAAGGCTGTGTTTAAAAAAAATTAAATAAATAAATTTTATATAAAAACATACTATGCACATTACTAATGCTACATGCTTGGGCAAAAGTTTTGGTGCCCCAGCAGACTGTGAATTCAGTCCTCTACTAATTCCGACCCACCTGCTAGTTCTCAGTGTTATACGGTAGCTAGTTTCCGAGACATGTAAAGCCAGCCAAGTGGTTCTTTTCAAGCCACTGAGTCACGGGGTGGTATAACACACTCGCAGGAAAGTGCTATCTACCCTCTTCTACATACACAAGCTCACAAATGCCTGTGATTGAAGATGAGAGATAAAATATGCCCCTTCTGCCCAGACAACATGGTAAATTTTTTGCACTCTTCCATGGTATTGTGAGTTCTCATTTGAAATTTGGTGTGTGGAAAAGTTTTGGCACCCTATCGGTCACTATTTAGCAGATATCACAGCCTCTAAATGTTTCCTGTAGCCTGTTAACAGTCTTTAGGTTCTTGCTTGAGAAACTTTTGCCCACTCTTCCTTAGAGAACGCTTGTAGTTCAGAAATATCAGATTAATGGGTGGGGGACTACATTCTAAACAGATAAACACTACGATGTGGAGTATTCCCCTTTTCTTTTGTGAAACGAGTCTCTGAGATTAGACATGTGCGCATAGGATGGAACAAAAAAAATTGCTGAGTCGTAGCTCCTTCTAACTAGTTTGTTTAAATATATTGGAAAAACAGGCAAGTAAATTTGTTCAGAAATATGACAATTCCACGGAGACGTCTTTATTTATGAACTGGGTGATGTAGTGCTGACCATGCTGACATTAGGCCACGCCTACTTTCATATAACTCTGGATATACATAAAAATATTTATGGAGTACTAAACGCGTACAGATAGGAGCATAACCTTACAGTCTGAGTGTAAACTGGTGCAGTAGAATATCTCTGTGTATAGAGACGTTTCTGTTACAGTGACATCAGAGTTCATGAGAACAGGAATAAGTTCACACTCTCACCCATGCTGCTGAGGAACATGGTGAAGTACATGACCCTGATGGACCTCCACTGGCTCCTCTCGACATCCTGTACGCTATAACAAGATGAAACACTATCGTTTATTATACACTCACAACTTCTTCATTCAGCCCAGATTACAAACACACCCAATCGATCCTGGTCTAACCCGGACTCCAGACACATCAGTAGTCCCCTTTGTGTCATCCAAGCCGTGGTGTGTTAATCCACATTATGTCCACACTTGAAGCATAAAACACGTCGTAAAGGAAATTTCAAACCAGTATCGGATTAACCCCTTCACTCGGCATCACGCCTGTGCATCTCTAAAATGAGACTGCTGAGAAAATCCAGCAGCAAAAATGACGTTTTCTGCATATAATCAGTGAAGCATCCAAACAATTAGGAGTTAATGATTAGTAATTTTCTCAGGGAGTTCTCAGACTTCGAAACGTGAAGTGTCAGCCAGGTGTCAGTGCCGCCATTTTAAAAACTGTTTTCCAAACAAAGTATTGCACAAAAACGTGTTTAAATGGCGATTACTGCCTACTTTTTTCAAACTTTCCTGATTGCCATCAAAACAAACAAAACTTACGGCTTGATTACGTCAGCATTCGAAAGAGGGCGTGTGCGTCTTTTGACAACGTTGGCAGATGTTGGTCACTTTGATTTCCGCTGTACGTTTTACTTCCGTCCTACGATGTCTTGCACAGGTCTCAACGAATCTCGTTTACAGCCATCACTTTGACGTATGGACTGATATATTACAGAGCATATTTCAAATACTCAGAACTTGCTATAGCAGCGACAAAATAGTGATAAAAAATGCATTCCTATATTTAATAACATGAGACAAATAGAATGTTGATAATTAAAAAATTGCCTTCATTTCTCCTTTAATCGACTTGTCCAGTCGGAGCAGCAGGGAAATTTTTCACTCGTCCTAACCACAACCTTTATATTCCAATGTATTTACTAGTTCAATAAAAGGAATGTGATTAAAACACTATCAAAAAGCAGGTATAGTTTTGACAATCAAGATGCGCTAATGATTTATAATTTTTCAATAAAACTCAAACTTTAACTGTAACAATAAACAGAAACTATCCAAAGCCCCATTATGGTGCGTGTGCTGTTAGAACCCATTACCTGATCTGCAGGTGAGTTGGGATTGTTGTGTTTTTCACTTTCTTTCAATGAAATGAAACAGAAAGAAAACGAGTTGGACATGATAACAGGGACAATCATGTTGTGAATGAAAACAAACCGTAAGAGTTCGGCTTTTACTGTCGTAAAATTCCCCTGAAATATTTTACCACGTGTGATGGTTAATGTGAACTATACAAAAGAAAAATACAATGAAAGTCCAAAAGAAATGAAATGTTCACCACAGATATTTATTTTATTGAGCTTGCCATTTCTCCTATTTCGATGAAAGTCTAATAACCTATAATTAGATATTACACCGTGGTTATTTTTATACACACACTTGCTATATTCGACTTCCCCAGAATTTCGTAAATAATAACACGGCCGGAACGCTGAGGGGATTCAACTGGCTTTATTGGAACTTTGATATAACTCGTGAATAATTCCTATAAAAATGCTGATTTTCAACTAAAGGCTCGTCACACTTATTCGGCATTAGCAGGAATCAAGCAGAACCAGCCGGAATGAAAAATTTTTTCAAAATTCGTGCCACGTTCAGGTGGGAATTTCAAACAGCTTTGTAAGAATGCCGTTCAAAAACTTAGAATGTGCTTCGAACCCACCTCGAATGATTCTTGCACATTCCGGGTGTATTAGCTTTCGAATGCAGTTCAAATGTAGTTGGAACACAGTAGGAATACCTAGAATGCTGTTAGAATGCAGTAAGAATATTAAGAATGCGCTTCGAATGCCATATGAGTGCGGTTCAATTGCCGCCTAAATACCACCTGAAGTCTGGTTGGAAGGTGCCTCGAATGCTGTACGAATTCACCACAAATGCAGTCAGAACGCTCCCAGAATAGCCGCCGAATATGTTTCGAATGTCTAAGAATTCAAAGGGAATGCAGCTCGAATACTTAGAATGTACTTCGAATATCCCGGAATAGCCGAAGAATTTTCATTCTGACGGCATTCTGGCTCATTCCGCCTCTAGTGTGACTACCCTATAATATTCAACTCAGACAAGCAGATGCGGATTTGATCAAACATTTGGTTGTCTCGGACAGTCAGACTACCATTAATGTGGAGCCCTGAATAAGATTTGCTCCACCAGAAAATTGAGCTTACTCTAAATTACAAACAGAATATAAAACAATTTCACCGTCAACCAGAGGCGCTGCTAGAAATCTTGGGCCCTATGAAAGATTACAATTTAGGGCCCCCCGGTAAAATTTTTCAAGCGCAAGCAACTGAATTTGAAGTCTGTTTTTGGCTGGCACTTCTATTTTGCTACGCATGTGATCAGCTCCCTAGCAAGTTTAGGTGATACAATTATTTGGTATATGAACATTTTCAATGCAGAACTGTCAGAATGAGACTGAATAGACTGTTGTCTTAAAATGAAAATTCCATGATATATAAGGAAGATATATATATATATATATATATATATATATATATATATATATATATATATATATATATTTTTTTTTTTTTTTCTTTTATGAGCAACTATTATTAGGCCACTCAGTAGCCTATGGAGTTCATTCAATCCAAATGTTTGTGTTGAGAGAAACTGCATGCATCACTGTATCAGTATGGATTTATAACATTCTGTATGCACATTAGGCCACCCATTTTTTATCTTTAGGTTCACGGATTTTTTCAACATATTTTTGATGATGTCGGTTGAAATAAAAATACAAGTGTCCTTGTCCAATTTTTTTTTTTGCATGGCAAAATTTCAATGTCGGATTAAGATGATAAAATAATTTAAATTCAAGAGACACATTTTACATACATACATACATACATACATACATACATAGTGTGTGTGTGTGTGTTCTTGTGTATAAGTTTATAATACGGACTAGCATTCCAGTACTTACTTCTCTGAAGGTATGTGGTCATATGACCGTTGAGCTCTCATAAGCACATCGAAGGCTGATACGTTCGTGCTACTTGATTCGATAGGACTCTCTGCGGCACCATCCTCTTCTAATTCCACAGTCAGATACTTGCAGCCAAAATCATGAACTAACGTTATCGCAGGCATATTCGGCATCGCACTCATTACATCACCGCCTTCTTTCTGCGAACCAAAGATCGTTTTGATCTTTTCATTGTTTACTTTCAACGCTTGAGAGACGAAATCGCCCACGTTTTGGTTAGTGAGACAGTGAAAAGACTTTTCTTGACCACACTTTATGCTTAAGTACAGTTGAGGCGATAGCTCGGAATCCATGCTGTCAGCGTCAGCCATGGTCAGCACGAGGTTGACACTGTAGTAAAGCGGTCATAAATACCATAAAAACATTCAAGTGAATACTCAATGTCATAAATAGTTTCGTTTTCGGACTCGGCTGAAGTGGATATATATACAACACACATTGTCGTTTGTATTTGCAATTCTAATACTTTTTATTTAAAGAAATATGACCTAGTACCAGAGATACAGTGCTGTTACAAGAAAAATGTGTGACTATTTTTTTTTTACATTTCTTTTTGTACATTTCGGCGGTAAAAATAAAAATACGCGCAGACTTTTTATTTTTCTAGCGGTAGTATTTAATTGCCGTCGGCGGGTCCGTGATCCGAAAAATCTAAAATGAGTCGCCTTATGGATACTCCAGCGCCCTCCAGCAAACATCAATAATCAGGATTACAAAATGCATTCCTTTGTTTCCTCCATTTATTGACTTATTGTATGTAAATCAGCCAATCCCTTTTCATTTTTTCTCTGCCATTTGCTGCTTTGGTGTACTTCAGATAATCTGGAAATGGCTTTCCCTCTGAATCTTTGGGCATTTGTTTTTCATTAGTAAAAGCTAATTTTCTGTCAATAGTTGCCCTGTCACTATCACTTAAATTAGCTGGCCACAACCCTGGATCAGCAGACCGTCTGATTCTGCATGCAGCTCAGTCTCTGCAGCGTCCCTCAACTCAGCCTGTTCCTTACTCTTCACTTCTGCTGCTGCTTCCTGTAGGTGCAATTGGTCTTAAGTGATCAATCTAATTAAATCAGTCTCATTAAATCAGTCTCATTAATTAATACCATTAATTTTGGTGCTTAATAATGAATTACCAAACAGCTAAATTATGGTATATTCCAAATTATTATGATCGCTTACCATATTACACAACTCATATGCACCTTGGAATTCTTTTGAGATTGGATGACTTCAAAGAATATTGGGCACAACAAATACACAGTTTCAATAATAATTGAATTTATTATAACAAAGATAAAAATGAATAATAGCAGTTGAAATCTTCAGCAAACAGTGAGGTATGTGTGTGCAGAGGCGATTCTAGGGTCTGGTGGAGCCCCAAGCAGAAATATTCGAGTGTCTTCCTCTAGCTGCGTTGGTCCCAGCCTGATAACGACGGTGGTAGTTATTTATCTGCTGCTAGGGCTGACCAATCACACTGTATGGGCATGCATGGCACACCGTGCGGTCTGTTGGAGAGCCAACTTAAGTTAACTAACTTTGCTGTCAAATTAAACCAGGCAGTGACTGTAGTACAGTCATTAAAATCAACAAAAGAAAAGTATAGCCATGCTAACGCGAGTGAAACTAGACTAGCACCATTATATAGCACTACATCATTCATTATTATTTCGACTGACTTACCACTGTCTTGCTTTCTTCTCTCCTCTTCCTCTTTTTTCTTTTTTCTTTTTACATTCCTGGGTGGATAGCTCCTCTTCATTTTCTTCTTGACGTTGTAATTAGAAGAATAGCTGGTTTATGTACGACAGGCACAATTTTCTATTTGCAGGTTAATACGCACAATGACTTTTCAAAACGCAAGTGTCAAATCTCGACTCTCTTTCGCCACCTAGTGGATCAGGGGCCCCAAGCAGCTGCCTGCCTTGACTGGTGACAAGATGCGCCTCTGTGTGTGTGTGTGTGTGTGTGTGTGTGTGTGTGTGTGTGTATGTGTGAGGCCTCATGGCCTAAACAAAAAGGTTAGCCTAGCTTGCTAACGAGACAAAAGAATTAGCCGTGTGTGGCGAGCTAAGGCCCAAGAATCCTACCTCGTGGAGTTAAGAACAAAAGGTGTGTGTGTGAGTGTGGAGGAGGGGCCGCCACGTGTTCCCTTGAGACAATACAATTAGCCCTGGATGCTAATGAGACAAAAGAATTAGCCGTAGCAGCTAATTCCACTGAAATATTGATGAGGTCAAAATATGTGTAATAATGAAATTAAAGTGTTAGAAAGGAATAGAGAGAGAGAATGCAACCTATCTATTAAGCAATTGAGAGATCAACACAAATAGAACAATAATCAATTCAACACCGAGTGTCTACAGTGTACACAATTAAACCGTTCCTGAGTTTAAATTCACACTACTTAATAAAACTAATTCCTAAGACTAGTCTTTATGCCCAAAATGCCAATCTTACGTCAGTATCTTGCCTTGACACAAGATTATGAGGATGTTCCGAAACTTTCGGAGTCCACAGGAGCACGTGAGTCGCTTCCGTGAAGACGCAGAGAATTTCTTGGTCCAACGCTTCGTCGTTAGTGAAAAGTCTCTGATCAAACAATGTGCACGGCGCTTTAGTTAGAAGGAATCCGGTCGCTTCTAACTTTAAATGAACTGCTTTGGGCGGCAGTCATGACGTCACTTCTAATACGAAGAAAACCGGTTATAATTCAGCCAAGAAAAGAGCGCAGCTCAAGTAGTTCTACCGTGGCCAATGGCAAACAAAAGAGAGCACGCTAAATTTTCTTCTTGCAAAGCAGAAGTCGTGATTTCGGACGGTCCGATGAGAGAGTGCCTCTTTATGTCTGTTCCCGCGTGGTTACAGAAGCCAAAGAGGAAGTATGGTGGATTTCCGGGTCACTTATGGGATCGTGGAGGAAGTGACGTAGGTGATCCTGCCCAGGCGTGATGTAGGTCAACGCGGAAGTTGGTTGATGGGATCTGTAGTTTCTTAAAGGGACTGTGGCATTGTACTTACATTCCTCATCATCATCACCTGAGCTGCTGTTACTCGCCCTCTCCTCTGCCTGCATTTGAACACCTCTGGCCTCCTCTCTGGCTGCTGCATCATTGCCTGAGGAGGGCCCTGCCTCTGAACTATCCATAATGTGCATAATGCAGAATCTGTTATAAATCCACTGAGATACTACTGAGACAGTAATGCATGCAAGTTCTCTCAACACATGAACATTTTGATTGAATGAACTCCATACTAAGTTACATAAGAATAGTTGCTCATAAAAGAAATGTCTTTTCATTTTAATGTAAGTCTTAATAGTCTAATGCTGCTTACTGTAGCCTAGCAATTAAAATAGTTTTTAACCCTAAATCCTTTATTCGTGGATTGTATTGCTCACCTCCCTCTCCTTCAACTGGGATTTGGGTTGAGGGCTGGGGTCCTATTCCTGAGGCTGAATGGGCACCTCATTAGTTTTGAGACCAGTTATTAGCACCAGTATCATGCAGGCTAGCCTAATATTTTCTCTCACGTATTAGCCCAGTAGGCTAGTTTATTGCACAAGTTTAGCTAGTTCTGTGCAGGCATTACATTCATCTGATCTTCCATGGCAATAAACGTGAAGTATTTAAATAAAATGACACTGCACTGCTGATTGAAAACTGTTGTCTTGATATTCCAACTCGGTTAAAATGAAATCTGCTAGTCCAGGGGTTTTCAAAGTGTGGGAGAGTCAGCCCCCCCTCGGAGAGCAAATAAACAACAGTGCCCCCCCCCCTTACAATTTTTGTTGTTGCTATACTTAATGTTCCATTCATATTTAAAAAAATGGTTGTTGTACACATTTTTATTTTTTTTCTTTTTCACATTTTAAACATCTGTGCTTTTTAAAACATCTTGTTTTACACATATTAAACATCTAGCATCGTTAGCTAGCACCTCTTGGCAGACAACACACTGTGGCAGTAGAGCATCTTCAGATCCAGTCCATGAAAATCCAAACTTTAAATAATCGTGGTCATACTTCCTTCTTTTTTTCAGTCCCCCCAGGATTTTGTGGGCCTTTTTTGTGATTGTTGCGGGCTAAAATGTCTGATGTTGCGGGGGGGTTTCCAAAAAATTGCGATGAAAGTTACAGTGTTTTTTAGGGTTTTTTTGCGATTACATTGCGGGAGGAAGTGAAAGTTGCAAGAAATTGTTGCGATTTTCTCTTTTTGTGATTAAAATTGAGTGATATGTTAAATATTAAGTTATTACCGAAAAACTATGGAATCAATTTTGTGCCAGAATGTTCATACAATACTTTTGAAATATCAAACAAAAATGACAAATCAAAATACAAATAAAGAACAAAAAGTCAATTTCTTTAGACTGGCAAACAAATTATTTGTGTAATCGTGCAAAATTTCAGTCTATTACTCTTCAGAAACCTTTTATTTTTGTTCCGCGTCTTTCTCAGTTTTGCTTGACATAATTTATTTTGGTTGCGATTCCAGCTTTCTCGTTTGCGCTCCCTGACTTTTTGCTTGCAGTTTTGGCACAAACTTGACGTGTGGGTGGGCTGTCCAGGAATGCATTCCCATTGGCTAACTTGTGTTTGACTGACAGCTACGCTCAGCCATTCCCTACTCGGATTTTGGCGGACTGTTTGACGAGTGACCGATCCATTGACGGTAAACAAGGATCGAGTGGACTTCAGTGGCGACTATGATAGTGAATTAATTCAACAAAGTGTAAATTCAACATCATAGTCGCCACCGAAGTCCACTCGATCCTTGTTTACTGCCAGTGGATTGGTCACTCGTCAAACAGTCCGCCAAAATCCGAGTAGGGAATGGCTGAGCATAGCTGTCAGTCAAACACAAGTTAGCCAATGGGAATGCATTCCTGGACAGCCCACCCACATGTCAAGTTTGTGCCAAAACTGCAAGCAAAAAGTCAGGGAGCGCAAATGTGAAAGCTGGAATCGCAACCAAAATGAATTACGTCAAGCAAGATGTGGAACAAAAATAAAAGGTTTCTGAAGAGTAATAGACTGATATTTTGCACGATTACACGAATAATTTGTTTGTCAGTCTAAAAAAATTGACTTTTTGTTCTTTTTTTGTATTTTGATTTGTCGTTTTCGTTTGATATTTCAAAAGTATTGTATGAACATTTGGGCACAAAATTGCTTCCATAAAAAACTATTGATTAAAAAACAAAGACACTGAGAAATGGTCCTATAAACAACTTTACCAATATAAAAGATTACCAGGACTACAAAAATACAGAAAAATAGGCTTTATTTATCCAAATGCACCTGTTGGTTCAAAAGTTAAAGTGCATAGAACCTCATAGCACAACATGAAGTTACCTTAAAATATAATATAAATGCCTCAGCTTTCATGTAAGAAAAAAAAAATATTAATACTAGTACTGTGTGCAGGCAGTCTCTCCTGAAGACTAAATTAAACAATAATTATAAACTAATAAAATAAATGACTCAGGCTTCATAGAAGAAAAAAAACAATTTGAACAGAATCTCACAGTATGATGCTGAAGCTGCCTAAACAATGGAAAATAAAATACCATTTTGGCAAAAATGTTGGCATCCATTAATTTCTTGTATTAAGTAAAAAAAAATGTAAAGTGCACACAGTCCTTCACTGTAAACATAACACACTTTCAGTAACAGAATTTAAGCCTACATAAACACTGACTTGCACATCATGTAATGTTGCCAGATACTGCTGACGTTTTCCAGTCCAAAATATGTTCAAAACCCGCCAAAATGCACTTGAAACCACCCAATCTGGCAACACTGTGCACATGCTGCTTCTCTTGAACGTATACATGGAAGTAAGGCGGAAGGTAGTTTGTCGACGTCACCTTAAGACGACGCCAATGATTGGTCAAATTTGCGGGAAAGTTGCGGTGATTGGATATAATTGCAACACTGCCCTGAATTCGCGGGGACTGGTTGAATTTGCGTTGAAGTTGCAAATCGCAACATCCTGGAGGCTCTGTTTTTTTTGCTTGGCCCAGACTCTGTCTCCTCACTCACTGTAGCTTTAGGTACTCAAAATCGATCCATTTTGTCTCTGGCAAAGGCTAGCTGAAGTTCGCTAAATGTCCGCAATAGTAACTTATTCTGGTTTATGTTTCCTCACATTGCGCCCCCCCTGAAGAACTCTGGCGCCCCCCAGGGGGGGCGCGCCCCACACTTTGAAAAGCCCTGTGCTAGTCTATCATTAGCTAGTATGTTGTAATGGCATCAAGTGCCAGTGAATAATAGGCTAGCCTTCTCTGGGAAAAACTGAGTCACCAATTGTCGATCCTTTTTCTCCGTTTCTGCTGCTTCTCCTTCCGTTTTTGATATCTGGACTTCATAATTTATCTCCCCACCATCACTCCTGCTTAGCAACTTCTAGAATGTACACCTCTGCTGCGCATGGAGAAAAACTGCCAGCTGATGTGAGCTGCATTTCACTGTCCCCGCCCACAATCAGACTGTACCATTAGTAAAAAGGGTGGAGGGGTGAAATGACAATATCATAAATAATTCAAGGAAAATATTATAGCAAATCATAACCATGTATAATTTGCATATTTTAACAGATGAAATGAAATATTTTATTTCAAAAATTTACACAAGGCAATACTATTAAAATAATATTAAAGGTGTCATTGCATCATTTTTTCATTAATTGTGTGGTGGTCTCTAGTATGAATGAATGCCCTGTGAGCCAGTTTTGGTGAAAAAAAAATGGAATTGGGATTAATTAAATTATAAATTATGTAATAATTGATAATTAAATTAATCAATTTATAAATAAAGATCAGTCTCATAAAATCTTAAATTATTATCTTAATACTCACCGTGAATGGTTACATTCAAGATTAATGGTAGCTCTGTATTAGATGGGAAACCCAGTTGTATACAAAAGCTAAATTCTGAAGGAAAAAGGAGTTCTAAATAGTTGACCTTGTGAATAAACAACAGGAACAAGTAAAATGCAATTCAATTTTATTAGCTTTTATTTGTCTACTACTCACTAATAATAATAATCTCAAAATACATTCAATGTCGGCAAAGGTAATAACAAGACAAAACAATGGAACAATTACACCTGGACTATAAATTTGAGGGAAAGAGAGAGAGAAAGAGATAGAAGGAAAAAGAAAAGAATCCCTTGTGTGTGCGTGTGTGTGTGAGGCTAGGGCAAGCCGATGCGTGTGTGTATCTGTGGGCAGATGCTAACGACTAGCCACTCTGGCAATGCTTAAACAAAATGGCGGTCAGTGCCTAGGTGTCGTATCACAGGTAACTCAATGAGGAAGGTATCAAAATGGCGTCGGAAAAATGGCGCCTGCAGGCCTAGTCGAGAACACAAGCCTACGAGCTAGCGTATCACCCTGAGGTAGCTAGCAATAAGTTGCTAAGGAGAATCTGACCACGTTACAGCTGGATCCAAACACTGTACTTAACAACAATTTCCAACAGACTATCTAGGCAAAGAACTCAACACGAGAGAGAGAGAGAGAGAGAGAGAGAGTGTGTGTGTATATGTGTGTGTAATAGGTGTTGGATGGAGAGGACTAGGCCTTGTAGCGGTCTAGCCTCGGAGCTTAAAATAACAAACTTGTCGCTGCGCTGCTAATCAGATAGGGAAGCTAGCAATGGAGTTAAGGAAAGATATCATGCAAGATACCCTGTCTAACAAGTTCAAAGAAAAAAACAGAACCAAAACAAACAATAAAAACAAACAAACACCTTCCGTGTCTGAGCGGGTATGCTAAATAGCTCAAAGCTTAAACATGACCCTAACAACCATCTGAATAAGCTACAAATTAAAAATTTGCCCAAGTGCCTACTCAATGCGATGGAAGTTCTTTCTCCGATGTCCGCGCTGAGGGTCGCGGTCCGAGGAGAGGAGGTTAGCGGCGAGTTGCGTCCAACCGCGGCTAACGAAGCAGGGAGATGGAGGCCTAGCTGGCCCACGGTGCTTCGGGAGAAACCTCCGGTGATGCGTCGATGAGAAAAAGGCTGAGAGGAGCGAAGCTGTCCGCAAATGCCTCTTAGCGTGGAAAACTACTTAACTGTAGTTAAACTTTGCAAAGGTTTAGAATCAAAACCACTATATCGCTGAAACTTAGCGGGTCGTTCAAAAGTTCGGCCGAAACTAATTTGAACAGGCTGTTCTCAGACAATAGCGGTTAGTCTCAACACTGTAGGCGAGCGTGCCAACAGTCCATCCGACCACTCCAGTAGCCAGAACACGAGAGGACGAATCGAGGCACTCTCGATACAGTTAAAGCAGTTCCACTTCACGTCACATCCGGGTGGAGCGTGCAAGGAATTGTGGGATCGTTATAGGGGGCGCTGGCGAGTTACCAACATTCCCCCCTTGGCCATAGGCGCTGAAAGGAGTGATACCCTATGGGCACATGGTGTTTAGTCTGCGACCCACGGTCCCTAGTAATCCACAATGAGGTAGTTCCACAATGAGGTAGTTCCACAATGAGGTAGTTCCAAGGGTCCTTTCTGTGAAAAGTCTTTCAGACACAGTTCAACAGTTCAATTCATTTCATACAGTCCATAAGATGCATAGGCACTTGGGCATGAAAGCATAGGCACTTGGACATGAAAACAATTACACTATGGCTACTTAACTACCTTCTACATACAATATTTCACACAGCAAACGAAAAAAATCAAAACTCCATAAAGGAAAATGGAAAAGAGGGGTTAGTTAGCGTGTTAGCAAGCCTACTCTTCAAGAAAGTTAGTGGAGGCCTTAGGCCTGATGGAGAATCGGACAATGCCACGATCTAATTTCTCAGGTGCGTAGATCGTTTTGTCCAGTTTGCGGTGTAGTGTCAGTATGTACCTATGTAGAGTGATGGCTATGAAGACTGTGATAACCCAACCGCTAGCTAGAAATCCCAGCGCAATTCGGCTTATTAAAGATCCTTGATCGGACGAAGGGTTTGCGCGGTTATTCAAGAAAGTGGTAGCGATGCCAGTGGGCTTAAGATCGAATTGCACGGTTTTGGTCCCTTCCAGCAGTAGTTGTGCTTGGAGGGTGGAGTTTATCTCAAGTTCGTGACCTGGGAAGGCATCGGGCATTTCTATCTCGGTCTCATACTGGTCAGCGCTAAGGTGATGGAGGGTGATGTCACCCACGTGAACAGTGGCTCCTAGTGGGACACTTAGGAGAGAGGTTTCGTTAGGGATCTTCATTCTAGTGGCAGTGTTATGTTGATCATATGATACCAGAATCTCAGTTTGGGGAGTGTTGATTAGCCACCGATTACCAGCTCTTTCTACTCTAGTTCCTATTCCTTCATCTTTAATAGACAATTTGCCTGCACACTTCTGATCGGGGACTTTTGTCAATCCACAGAGACGGTCTGTGGTGTCTCGGATAAAGGGATTGCTGGGGCAGACCCAGTGGATATCTTTGGTAGAGGTGCACATGTCTAAGTTAGGGACGAGGTATATAGAGGGGTTGTCATCGTGATAGGCTATGGTGGGAGGTGTCTGCAAACGTACGTGTACGTCGTTGTTCCAGAAACCTACATTAAGGACAGATTTGATTCTGTATATGTTTTGCCGTTCAATAACGGGGAGATTGAGGATGAAGCCTATTTCTAGGTTTTGAGGGTTCACAAAAATGGGGATAGCACTGCCAAGACTATAAGCCAGATGAATCTGTGATGAGTAAACGTTAGTCGTGGTAGTAGATCGGAGTATGCTGTCAACCATGCTGAGGGGTATCAAATATGGTGGGATTTTACCTCCACTCAGGGTGCTGAGAGAGCTACTTACTTCTCTCATCAGGTCCTGCATTAGGTCTCGGATTACTCGGACATACTTGACTTCGCTTCTCATGATTGCTGCTAGCCTGTCTATGGCATGTACTGTGTTCTTGATTAATGTAGAATGCATGTTAACGGTTAGTATGGTTCCCTGCAGGGTTTTGCCTAGGCCCTGCAGCTCCTCCTGTTGAGTTAGTAGTCTACCCTGGATTTCTGGCATTTCTTCCTTAAGAATGTTCATTTCTCGTTTGACCGTGGTCAGGCTAACGGTGTTAACAGCAGAGAGGCCCATTGAGAACAGAGAGCCAATGGCGGATGCAGCAGTAAGTAGTCCTCCGAGGAACCGTTTAGGGCGTGTTTTGCCGCTGAGTTCCTCCTCAGTGACTATGAACTTCTGTAACTGTTCGAGCATGTGAACTGTGGTACGCTTGGCGTGTTCGATGTTGGACCCAATCTCGGAGTCAGGCCCGGTTTCGAGGTTTGTTTGTGTGGGCGATCTAAAATGCTTACGGTACACGTCCCAAGGATCGAGGCGGGTGTACACGCGCTGGGTATGGACGCGGCAATTGGTGAGGAGCAGTCCTGGGGCATCTTGGAGAACAATGCCACTCGGCGGACCTGGTTCCACTATGTTACCGGCCAATGTGGTCTGCAGGACTAGGAAGATGCCGAGGATCGAGAGAGGGGCCATTCTGCAACATACAGGAGTTTGTTATTCCGATTTGAGTGGTAACAAGGGTGGTTACTTATAGATGCACGCTTATGGATTGAGAGGCATGCAACCAAGTTGGGCAGGCTATAACTTATTGTTTGTCCACCCCCCTATGGAGTGTGGACTGCTCAAAGAGCTTTATTTGGTTGCTATGGACCCATCTATACGAAGGCGCCTGGCTGGGCTTCGAAGTTTTGATGCGGTAGGCGACGGGGGACAGTTTACCGACGATTTCGAAAGGGCCGGACCAACGGGGTAAGAATTTTCTGGCTACTCCTACCGGTTTGGTGAAATTGAAGTATAGGACTCTGTCACCTACTTCGTACTCACGGTGTGTCGCCTTTCTGTCGTAGTAAGCTTTCTGTCCTTTCGCACTCTTTTCGAGGTGTTCCTGGGCCCACGCAAATGTGGCCTGCAAGTGGCGTTGCAAGTCGGTGACGTACTGGTGTGCGGTGTACGCAGTGGCAACGCTTAGGTCCTCTGGTCGGTAGAGGAGGTGTAAGGGAAGAACCATTTCACGGCCAGTCATCATTTCGAACGGGGTGACTCCGGTGGTGCGGTGAGGAGTGGACCGAATGGCCATCAGCACCAGAGGGAGTTTGATGTCCCAATCTTTGCCATGGTGACTCACATACTTGCGAAGCATGCTCACGATGGTTTGGTTGGCGCGTTCGACCTGACCGGAAGACTGAGGATGATACGCGATGTGGAATTTTGCCTCGACTCCGAGCATCTCCCACAACACTCTCATGACCTCTGCGGTGAAATGAGTACCTCGGTCGGAATCAATGGATAGGGGCAAGCCCCAACGACTGAACACATGGTTCTTAAGAAGGAGAGCGGTGGTCTCTGCGGTTTCATTTGGGGCGGGCAAGCATTCCACCCACTTCGTGAACGCGCAAGTGACGGTCAGGAGGTACTTATTACCTCGAGCCGATTTCGGCACCGGTCCAACCCAGTCTATCTGGAGATTAGACCAGGGGAATGAGATGCCTTTGCTTTGCAGTGGGGCGCGGTTCAACGGTTGGGCTGGTCGGAATTGGCAGCAAATCAAGCACCCTTTGACATACTCGGTAACGTCCTGAATCATGAAGGGCCAATAGACAATCTGTTGGAGTGTCTGGTAGGTCGCCTGAGCGTTCCTATGGCCCCCGCACGGGCTGTCGTGAGCGTACTGCAACATGACCCCCCTATGATCTGTGGGCACGACCCACCGGGGAGGTCCCTGGTTGCGTGGTGTGTACACCAGGAGTCCTTTCTCGAGTTTTAAGCCGTTTTTGAGATTGTGAAGGTGATTTAAGTCTCGGGACTGTTGCAACTCTTGTGGGGAAATTGGGGACGCCACGGGGTCCGCAAGGAACTTACGGATTTGGTGGATCACGGGATCCCTTTCCTGCATAGACACCAGGTCGGCATCCTGGGGCAGTCGGCCGAGTTGCACTGTTCCTGC
Source organism: Neoarius graeffei (assembly GCF_027579695.1). Lineage (NCBI taxonomy): Eukaryota > Metazoa > Chordata > Actinopteri > Siluriformes > Ariidae > Neoarius > Neoarius graeffei. Next base: position 5,426,589 of record NC_083582.1, on the reverse strand, counting down.
TTGGGGTACTGCGTCAGTTTGACCTGCTCTAGCCTGTCGGCGAGTAATCGTGGTTACGTTATGGCGTGGCGTCTCGGGAAGCCATGACGGCTGGAATTCCCAAAGGGGGCCGTCTACGGCTCCCGCTTTGGCGAGGCCATCTGCCTCATCGTTACCGACTTTGTCAGGTCCTGGGACTTGAGAATGTCCCTTCACCTTCTTCCAATAGACGCACATTCCCTGTTCGGTTACGAGTCGATCGCATGCTAGGAAGAGTTCGGAGTGTTTCACTTCCTTGCCCCTTGTGTTTTTCATGTCCTGCACCTTCCACGAGGGAAAGTGTGAGACGAAGCTATGCCTGGCATAATTTGAATCAGAGCAGAGGACTAACCGCTTGATGTTCTCACGGGCAGCTTGTTGCAGGACGATGAGCACGGCTGCTACCTCCGCATATTGGCTAGTCTTAGCCCTGAGTCGATGTTGGTATTTCCCTTGTATAGGGCCGTTCGCCCATACGATACCGACACCGGCTTGGACTTTGCGTTCATGATGGAATGAGCATCCATCTATGTAAGCGGTGGGGAGGTCTTTGCAGACGTTCTCGTCATAGTAGTGGTGGTCGGAGGGGAGAGCAGGTACGGTTGTTAGTTCGGTTTGATCCGGACTATTCTCGCAGTCGCAATGCTGGCATTCCGCCAGGCCTCGGCCAAGCGCCATCTTGTGGTTCTGGGCGTACTTCACCTCGACGTCGTAGCCCTGTAATGCCATCATCCAAGCTGCGATGCGACTGTTCGAAACTCTTCCCTCTCTCAGCCTCTGGCTGTTCAAGAACGAGACCGGTTGATGATTGGTCTCTATCACCACCTTCTGGCCACCAATGTAACTGCGAAAGTGTTCAACGGCCCAGACCGTGGCCAGCAGGGCTTTTTCGCAGTCTGAAAATTTCAACTCCACAGCACTGAGGGGCCGACTGGCGTATGCTACGACACGGCGATCTTTGTCATGCTGCTGTGACAGTGCAGCGCTCAGGCAGTGGGTGGAGAAACTAGCCTCCAAGAAGAACGGTTTGTCTTTGTCGGGATACGCGAGGCAGGGAGCAGAGCAGAGCTTCTGCTTCATGCTCTTGAACGCGAGTTCTTGAGGCTCACTCCACTGGAAGGGTTTATCCTTTCGGAGGAGCTCGGTGAGCGGTCGTGCTATCTCCGCGTAGTCCTCGATGAACTGTCGGGAGTAGTTGCAGACCCCTAAGAAGCTCCTGAGTTCGGGTACGTTGGATGGGGCTTTGATGTCTTGGATAGCCCGCACCCTCCCCGACTGGGGTTCAATGCCATCTGGCCCAATGCACAGCCCAACGTATTCGACTTTGGTGCGACACCACTGCCCTTTGGTGACAGAGAGCTTCGCTCCTGCTCTGGACAGCTGAGACAGAACATGGCGTATCTCTTCGAGGTGTGCATCAAAAGTCTGTGACCTAATGAGGATGTCATCGACATAGATCAAGTTGCCACGAGCTGCGGCATCGCTCATTGCCTTATGCAAGAAGATGTTGAATTCAGCGGGGGAGTTCGCGTAGCCGAACGGACATCGGTTGAAAGTTAGCTGGCGGTTCCCAAAGGAAAAGGCCAGCTTGTGCTGGTCAGCTGGATCCACGCGCATGGTCCAGAATCCACTCGCCACGTCGGCGGTGGAGAAGAACTTTGCACCCTTCACCTTGGCAAGTTCTTGATCCAGATGGATCATGGGCCATCTTGACAAGGGCACTTGCTTGTTCAGCTGCCTATAGTCAATGGTGAGACGCCACTTGCCGTTCGGTTTCAGCACCGGCCACAAGGGGGAGTTGTAAGTCGAGTTACACTCGCGAATGATCTGCTTTTCCAGCAGAGTGTCCAGTGTTTCTTGTATTGAGTCGTATGCGGCTAACGGGATTTTGTATTGCCACACGAACGTCGGTGGAGCGTTCGGATCTGTTGGGATTCGGATGGTGTGGATGTCTGTGACTCCGCAGTCATTAGAATCTCGTGCCCAGATCGCCTTGAAGTCGTAGAACAGTTCACGGAGCTGTCGTCTCTGGGCGTCCGTGGTCAGGCTGTCAGCTTTCACCAGCTGTTGTTGAACTTCTCGTTCGAAGCCTGGGTACGGTTCACCTAGAGCTGAATCGACGACCTCAGTTGCAGGGGTGTCGTTGCTCGATTGCGTGGCAAGAGCGTACACCAGCATGTGTTTCGGGGTGTTAGTTTTGGTCATGACTATGCGCTCGTCGCGAAGCATGTCGTGAGGTTCGACGCGGATCATGCGGAAAGGAAGAGTGATCCAGGGAGGTTCCACTGGATCGGAATGAGTGTCCGGCGTTCGCAGCTCACCGATGACTGGAATGGTGAGTTCAAAGTCATGGAATGCCTGGTCTATCAGAAGGCCTAAAGGCCAACGGGCGGGGATCGTGATGGCGTCCCGCGTGGAGTTTTGAACCAGGAGGTAAGCGGAACGATGACTCACTTCAAGCAGCGGAGTCCCACACACGGCTAAATCGAGCTCCATGAAGAATCTGAGAGGCTGGAAGAACGCCTGGGAGCTACGAAACTGTTGGTCTTTCATGATGACCAGCTTAAGAGGGGAACCAGCAGTCCTAGCGGGAATGACGATGTCAAATTCGCTAGCGACATGGCAGGCTTGGGGAATCGTTTGTCCTGACCGCATTTGTTCCGGGTCAGCTTGGAACGGGTGCTTAGCAGCGTCGGCTTGGGTCCAGATGACCCGGTTGACTAGGTCCAGTTGGGCTCCCAGTCTGACCAAGATGTCTGCCCCAATGACCAGTGGGTCAGGAAGTCCGGGGACGACACTCAAGAAATGAAGGAATTCTCTCTGACCGATGGCGAGCGACACGGCGCAGACGCCCGTGGCTTTGATGGGGCTCTGGGGTTGTTCGGCTGACAGTAGCCGGTGGCTCTTCTGCACAAAGACAGGGGAAGGAGTGCTCTGACGCACTATGTCGAACCACGTTTGGCTGATGGCTGACTTCTCTGACCAAAGCGCTAACCTGACGCCAGGTGCTGTGACGCCGTTGACAGTAATGTTGCCAGATATCCAGGGGTAGTACCTGGTTGGGGCAGATTCGCCAAGAAAGCAAAGGAAAGACGGGTGGCCATCAAGCGCGTTGCGGTTGAGAAGAGTGTCGGTTGAGTTTGGTGCGTCTTGACTCGGCTCAGGGTGGAGCGGAGTGGTCTCGAGGTTCTCGGGGACCTGCCCTGACTCAGCTATCGGTGGAGTAGCCTCCACGCTAACTTCATCGCAACAGGCTCGATCATGACGAGGAGGATCTGGGGTCTGTGGGGACGCGACCTGGGCCCACAGTTGCCCACGACGACAGTCAATGAGGGGCGCTAGCCTATCTAGTAGGTCTTGGCCAATGAGGAACGGTTCTACCCCAACAGAGCAGATGTAAGTGGGGTGAGTGATGGACATGCCCTGGAAGGTGAGTTCTAACCATGCAATGGTTGTTACTGGGGCTTGATTCTGGGTGAAGCTAACCAAGTTGACGTCACAACGTTCGGTTCTGATGGGTCTACCTTGTGCGCGCCGCGCATCAGAAACCTCTGCGAAGACTTTGGAACACATCAGGGTGATTTCCGACCCGGTATCCAAGAGAGCTTGGAGGGAAACGTTGCCTTCTACCACCACTGGGGTATAGATACGCTTGGCGTTGCCTTTCCTAACCAAATCTCCAAGAAACTGCGTCAGGGGTGCATCCTGCGGGTCAGGCTTCACTAACGGAGGGGGTGGTTTCAACTCATCGCTGTTTATTGGGCAGGGGTCCTTTCCCCACCCCACGAGGTAGACACGCGGTGGTGGTGGGGATGGGTCCCGGCCTAGTCATGCTGACGGTTCGTCCCTGTCCTTGCTCGGCTTACCCTTCCTGTTCTTATTGCTCAGCAGTTGTTTAACCCGTGCTAATTCGGTCCTCAGTTCTGCCATCCCAAGCGGCTCTTGGTTGGCTTGTTTAATCCGTGCTAATTCAGCCCTCAGTTCTGCCATCCCAAGCGGCTCTTGGTTGGCTTGTTTAGCGGTAGCTAGCTTAGGGTTCCTCTCCCTTCGAGAGGAGTTGCGATGGGGCCTTGACTGTCCGCTATTCTGAGATTTAGGGCCGTGACCGCCAGGTTTGCGGTTACCTTGCCCTTTGGCGTTGGGGCCCTGTTCCCCCTTGGCTCCAGCTTGTCGAACTTTCCAGTTACCTTTGGGTTGACTTGACGTCTGGTGGCCGGGGTTTGGGTTCGCCCAAGGGGGCCCGCGGTTTGGGGCTTCACCCCCTTCTAGGCCTAAGGACTGACCTTCCTGCTCATATAGGCTGAGGACTCTGGGATCGTCCTCGTGGTGGTCTGTGGGTCGGACGAACGTCTCCCACGTTAGTTGTGCGGTGCGACGCATTTCTCTCATAGTATGGGGGCGCTGGCGACACGCGAGTGTTACTTGGTTACGGATGCACGGGTGAAGGTTATGGAGGAAGAGGGACTTGAAGTTGCGATCTTCCTCTAGCCCGGGCTCGCTTCTGCCCTGAAAGTACGCTGCGCGGAGCCGACGGTAGTACTCGCGAGGGTGTTCGCTTCGTTTCTGTCTGATCAGAATAGCACCCATCGTCGCAGCAGTCTCATCCTCATACAACAAGTATTCCTCTTTCAAGTACTTACGTATTTTCTTGTAGTCGTCGAGGACTGACTGCGGTAGGGTCTCAACGAATGCTCGTACGCCACTACCTAAAGTTTTCCAGACTAGTCTGGCCTTTTCATGCGATGTAGCCTCTGGCAGGTCCAGGAGGCTACGCTCGATTTCCCGGAAATAATGATTAACGCTTCGGTGTCTATGATTTTCCGGCTCAAAACGCTCTATGTCTTTCGCAAGGACGTCGATTTGGCGGATCCTAGTTTTGCGTTCTGCGACGAGGCGTTTTGATTTTGACCCGTAGGGGTCCTCGCTGTCTTCGCTATTTGAGCTGCTCTCATATCGCCTATGTCTGCGTTTCGGCTTGTAGGCGGCCTCTCCGTCAGAGGAGTCTGAGGGTACGTAGCGCGGCGTTTTCTGCGGGCTAGAGGCTGCAGCGATATTGAAGCGCGAGGGGGTGTAGTGGGGAGTAAAATAAAAACTCCCAGCGCCACGAGGTGGCGATCGCGCGACTTTCACGCGAGTTGAGCTTGAGTGCGGTGTCTGATCTACCGTTCTAAGCTCAGGTTCTTCCTCCTCCAGAGCGGAACTCTGTTCTTGGGAGGGTTTGGCCGATCCCTCATCTGAGCGACGTGCTTGCGTCACTTCTTCTCTGAGGTATTCTATTTCACGCTTTAGTTCATCTTGTGTGGCTCTCAGGCCCACGAGGCTACTCTCCGCGCTTTCTGCTCTCCTTTGAGCTTCGGCCAGTTGTCGTTTTAGTGTTCTTTTCTCTTGTTCGAGGGTCATACACACATGTTCCATTTCCTTATAGTAGATCATGAACAATTTGGGTAGCCCTTCTGGGAGAGTCATAGTACGCTCCTTAAGTTCCCTAACGGCTATGTGTATTTCATCAAAGCGAGCCTTTTGGTCCAGATCACAGAAGTAAGTTCTCCTATCCTCCGGGACTTGGCCTAAATCGCCTACAACGTCGAAGAGAGAGAGGAGGGGCCCTTCTGACTCCCTTGATGGGGAACGCGACATTTTGTTCGAAATGTATTAATTAACTTAAAGGAAATTAATACTAGGTGTTGATTAGGTTAGAATTTAATTCAATCCAAGTTGCTAAATAATTGATGTGGTTTCTTAGCTACTTTGTTTTCACTAATGTTTCACTTGTATTAATTAGCTCAATTAATAATTAGTTAACAATAATGATTATTATTAATAATATTAATTAAGTACTTGGATTAGATATTACTCTAATGTACTAATCAATTAAACCAGTTTATCAGCTAACTGTGGTTGGCAGCTGAATTTCAGTTCTGTGATTAACACACTGTTAATGATTCACCATTAAAGTCATCTGTGTTATACCTTGGCAGTTGATTTTGGGTATACAGCAGTTTACAAGTTATTGTTGAGAAATTCACAAGGTCATTAAACTATTCCTCACACGGGGCACCACTTTAATGTAGGTGGAATTGGGATTAATTAAATTATAAATTATGTAATAATTGATAATTAAATTAATCAATTTATAAATAAAGATCAGTCTCATAAAATCTTAAATTATTAATCTTAATACTCACCGTGAATGGTTACATTCAAGATTAATGGTAGCTCTGTATTAGATGGGAAACCCAGTTGTATACAAAAGCTAAATTCTGAAGGAAAAAGGAGTTCTAAATAGTTGACCTTGTGAATAAACAACAGGAACAAGTAAAATGCAATTCAATTTTATTAGCTTTTATTTGTCTACTACTCACTAATAATAATAATCTCAAAATACATTCAATGTCGGCAAAGGTAATAACAAGACAAAACAATGGAACAATTACATCTGGACTATAAATTTGAGGGAAAGAGAGAGAGAAAGAGATAGAAGGAAAAAGAAAAGAATCCCTTGTGTGTGCGTGTGTGTGTGAGGCTAGGGCAAGCCGATGCGTGTGTGTATCTGTGGGCAGATGCTAACGACTAGCCACTCTGGCAATGCTTAAACAAAATGGCGGTCAGTGCCTAGGTGTCATATCACAGGTAACTCAATGAGGAAGGTATCAAAATGGCGTCGGAAAAATGGCGCCTGCAGGCCTAGTCGAGAACACAAGCCTACGAGCTAGCGTATCACCCTGAGGTAGCTAGCAATAAGTTGCTAAGGAGAATCTGACCACGTTACAGCTGGATCCAAACACTGTACTTAACAACAATTTCCAACAGACTATCTAGGCAAAGAACTCAACACGAGAGAGAGAGAGAGAGAGAGAGAGAGAGAGAGTGTGTGTGTATATGTGTGTGTAATAGGTGTTGGATGGAGAGGACTAGGCCTTGTAGCGGTCTAGCCTCGGAGCTTAAAATAACAAACTTGTCGCTGCGCTGCTAATCAGATAGGGAAGCTAGCAATGGAGTTAAGGAAAGATATCATGCAAGATACCCTGTCTAACAAGTTCAAAGAAAAAAACAGAACCAAAACAAACAATAAAAACAAACAAACACCTTCCGTGTCTGAGCGGGTATGCTAAATAGCTCAAAGCTTAAACATGACCCTAACAACCATCTGAATAAGCTACAAATTAAAAATTTGCCCAAGTGCCTACTCAATGCGATGGAAGTTCTTTCTCCGATGTCCGCGCTGAGGGTCGCGGTCCGAGGAGAGGAGGTTAGCGGCGAGTTGCGTCCAACCGCGGCTAACGAAGCAGGGAGATGGAGGCCTAGCTGGCCCACGGTGCTTCGGGAGAAACCTCCGGTGATGCGTCGACGAGAAAAAGGCTGAGAGGAGCGAAGCTGTCCGCAAATGCCTCTTAGCGTGGAAAACTACTTAACTGTAGTTAAACTTTGCAAAGGTTTAGAATCAAAACCACTATATCGCTGAAACTTAGCGGGTCGTTCAAAAGTTCGGCCGAAACTAATTTGAACAGGCTGTTCTCAGACAATAGCGGTTAGTCTCAACACTGTAGGCGAGCGTGCCAACAGTCCGTCCGACCACTCCAGTAGCCAGAACACGAGAGGACGAATCGAGGCGCTCTCGATACAGTTAAAGCAGTTCCACTTCATGTCACATCCGGGTGGAGCGCGCAAGGAATTGTGGGATCGTTATAGGGGGCGCTGGCGAGTTACCAACACCTGTTTCAGGCTGTTCTAGTTTGGTGGAGGAGCGGGTGGCGGGAGAACATTAATATTCATGACATGTAAACGTGTTACTTCTGATTGGCTAACAGCACTGTGACACTACCTCCAGTGGGTCAGAACAAGCAGATGTGGGTGTCTTTGTAAAAACTGTTTTGATTGGCTATTATGGTCTTGATCAATAATGTAGATAACACAAACTTTACATCACATTCAACGAGATTTAAACGAGACTAAAGATGGCGACTTAAGCCCTATTCGCACAGGATAAGTATTACCTATGGACCTCTGGTAATTCGCAATTACCCCCGCACCTCTGTGTTATTGTGTGGCGCATTCAGACGGGATAAGCAAAAGTCTGTAATTCACTGAATTTACAGACATTGTGACCGGTTTTCCAGGCCACCCAACGTCAAAATCCATGAATTTGTAGCTGTGGTCAACAAGGCCTTGAAGTACAACACTATACCACCCTTTCCTATTGTAGTAGTCGGTGGGATAGTTCCGCGGAGCAATGATCGGGATGTGTGTCCCATCCAAAGCACCAACACACATGGGGAATCTGGTCTTCCTCTCGAAACCAGTGATGATTCCGTTGACCTCCGTAACAGATTTTGGCCCCCTCACAAACACCTTCCTGAGATCACTCAGCGCCTGACAGACCTCCCAGAAGATGTTGCATGCTGTGCTGGTCCCAATGGCAAACAAGTTGGCAACATCGTGGAATTCCACATTACTTGCAAGCCTGTAGATTGTGAGTGCCACCCTCTTCTCAACAGGTATTGGTGCCAGCATGTTGGTGGTTTGGGGCTTAATGTGTGGGCGCAGGTGGTCACACAGCTTCTCAAAGGCCTCTTTGGGCATTCGGAAGTTTTGGTACCAGTCTTTCTCCCAAAAGTTCTCCAGCACCTCCACTTCCCAGAAGGACAGGCCTCTCTCCCTGGGTCTTCTATCAGGGTACCAGATATCAGCTATAAACAAAGTTGGGTAGGTGGTTAGAATAAAGGCGCGTTTGGCAACAATCATTACAGTTGTAGCATGTTGGAAGTGCCAACATATTACTGTAGTAAATGGTGCATTAATAAGGTAGGATGAAAACACAGTAGGCATAAGAATAGCACTGTATCCAAATTAAGAGAGGGGAAACGCATATGATAGGGATACAGTATGTTTGCTCCACGCTTTCAAAATGAGAAGGCGGGGTCACTGCAAATGAAAACAGTCTCGAGATGACAATGTAAGTGAACAGGCAGTTTATGGCGCTGTTTACACATAGCCAGGTATTTTGCTAAACGAACATTTGTCTTCCCTCCGTTAACCAAAATATCTTCATATTGCTGTGTCATGGGGGTTAGTGTGGCTCCTTACCATATGCTGCCACACAAGCCATCCAGTTGAAGATTCTTCGTACTTTCTTCTTGGAGTTCTTCTTGGAGCTGTTTCTGCTTATCTGGTTCAAATACGGGATAGGCCTACTACCACTTGCCCCTGAAATGCTGTTTATCAAAATTTCACCCGTATCCTCCATTATTCACTCCAGAAAAGTACAAGAGATGCGCGTTTAGTAATTACAAACACAGACATGCGCATTCACACGGGACTTGTATTACCACTGGACATCTGTGTTTTGCCGAAACACAGTAGGTAATTCGCGGTGGAATTATTACTTGGCAAATTATGGACATGGCGCATTCGCACGGGACTAAGAACTCAGACATTCTCTGTAATTATTCCGAATTACCAGAGGTCCACAGGTAATACTTATCCCGTGCGAATAGGGCTTTACAAATAATGTGTAAACATCGTTGGAGTTAATAAAGTTTGAACAGCATGAAAGAACATACCCCAACCCCCCGAAATTAATTTTAAAAACTCTCAACGGATTTGGCATAATATAAAAAGGTCGTTTTTTACTCAGAAAAAGCGGAAAACTCTCATTGCTGCCTAGCTTGTGACCGTGTCATGCATGCTAATGTGGAGAATATGAACATGCTATTTTGTAACAAAAACCTTCGAACAAAAAGTTAATGTTTTACTTACAGCTTGTGAGCTGGTGGTCGATCGTCTTGATGGTACAGATCCAGGGATTAAAAACAACCTCGAAGCAAAACCACTACTGAAGGCACCGAAGTTTGAAAAGTCACTGTGGTTGAAATGATCAGAACACAGTACTAACGCTGCATTATACTTTGCTGGTGGTGTTCCAAAGATAAATTCCAACCATTTATTCTTCACCTCTTCTATCTTAGGCAAGAAATGCAACGTTGATGTGTTACTGCCACAAATAACACAGGCACGAACTTGTTCAGACATGTTTTCAACTTGCTGTTAGGTGCTCTTCGTTAGCTACTGACGAGATGGGCTCTGCTATCTCTCCTCGCGCTTAAATCCAAACTTCCTTCCCGTGGGCGGTCACAAGCCAAGGCGGGCGCGGCCATGAATACTAATTTTCGAAGTGACGTAAGATCATATGGCTTTTTCAGATTTGCTCATTTTTCTGCCTATTTTCTTTCATAAGCTAATATAGGGAATGGGAGTAGAATTACATTTTCAGATGCAGCAAGCATATGCAACTCAGAGTGAACTATAGTATTTCAAAAAGAGCCAGTATTAAACGTTTTTGGTGGAAGGGCACCTTTAATATGCCTCACAGGCCCCCCTGTCAGTTCCAGGCCCTTAGAAACGTCCTAACTTCCCCTCCAGCGACACCCCTGCCATCAACACATCAAATGACGTTTATCTGTCTCGCCTTCATCATAAAGTAAACGACTGCTTACGTGTGTTATAACAGTGTGACCCCTAGGGGGAGTTTTCTAGTTAACTATAAGTTTAAACAACAATTTAAATTTGAAAGCCCTAAAACAACCAAGCAGGCTATACCAACAAAGGGAAATAAATGGAGAGAGGGGGACTGGAGTATTATAAAAATAGAGACAATGTTTATTATTCTCGTCTCGTCTTCTTCTGCTTATCTGGGGCCGGGTCGCGGAGGCAGCAGTCTGAGCATGGAAGCCCAAACTTCCCTTTCCCCAGACACCTCAGCCAGCTCCTCGCGAAGAACACTGAGGCGTTCCCAGGCCAGCCGAGAGACATAGTCCCTCCAGCATGTCCTGGGTCTTCCCCGGGGCCTCCTCCCGGGGGGACATGCCTGGAACACCTCCCCAGGGAGGCGTCCAGGAGGCATCCGAAAGAGATGCCCGAGCCACCTCAGCTGATTCCTCTCGATGTGGAGGAGCAGCGGCTCTACTCCGAGCTCCTCCCGAGTGACAGGGTGAGAAGCACAATCTCTAAGGGAGCGCCCAGCCACCCTGCGAAGGAAACTCATTTCGGCCGCTTGTATCTGCAATCTTGTTCTTTTGGTCATTACCCAAAGCTCATGACCATAGGTGAGAGTCGGAACATAGATCGACCAGTAAATCGAGAGCTTCTTCTTTTGGCTCAACTCCTTCTTCACCATGACGGACCGGTAAAGCGACCGCATCACTGTGGAGGCCGCACCAATCCGCCTGTCGATCTCATGCTCTATCCTTCCCTCACTCGTGAACAAGATCCTTAAACTCCTCCACTTGAGGCAGGACTTCTCCACCAACCTGGAGAGGGCAAGCCACCCTTTTCCGGTCGAGAACCATGGCCTCTGACTTGGAGGTGCTGATTCTCATCCCGGCCGCTTCACACTCAACTGCAAACCACCCCAGTGCATGCTGAAGGTCCTGGTTTGAAGAAGCCAACAGGACAACATCCTCTGCGAAAAGCAGAGATGAAATCCTGTGGTTCCCAAACAGGATTCCTTCCGGCCCCTTGCTGAGCCTAGAAATTCTGTCCATAAAGATTATGAACAGAACCGGTGACAAAGGGCAGCCCTGCCGGAGTCCAACATGCACTGGGAACAGGTCTGACTTATTGCCGGCAATGCGAACCAGACTCCTGCTCCGTTCATACAGGGACCGGACAGCCCTTAGCAAAGAGCCCCGAACCCCATACTCCCGAAGCACCCCCCACAGAATACCACGAGGGACACGGTCAAATGCCTTCTCCAAATCCACAAAGCACATGTGGACTTGTTGGGCAAACTCCCATGAACCCTCAAGCACCCTATGAAGGGTACAGAGCTGGTCCAGTGTTCCGTGACCAGGACGAAAACCACATTGCTCCTCCTGGATCCGAGGTTCGACTACTGGCCGAATTCTCCTCTCCAGTACCCTGGAGTAAACCTTCCCTAGGAGGCTGAGAAGTGTGATTCCCCTATAATTGGAGCACACTCTCCGGTCCCCTTTCTTAAAAAGAGGGACCACCACCCCAGTCTGCCACTCCAGAGGCACCGTCCCAGACCGCCACACGATGTTGCAGAGGCATGACAGCCAAGACAGCCCCACAACATCCAGAGACTTGAGATACTCGGGGTGGATCTTATCCACCCCCAGTGCCCTGCCACCAAGGAGCTTGCTAACCATCTCAGTGACTTCGGCTTGGGTAATGGACGAGTCCACCTCTGAGTCATCAGCCTCTGCTTCCTCAATGGAAGACGTGGCAGTGGGATTGAGGAGCTCCTCAAAGTATTCCTTCCACCGCCCGACAATGTCCCCAGTTGAGGTCAACAGCTCCCCACCCGCACTGTAAACAGTGTTGGCAGAGTACTGCTTCCCCCTCCTGAGGCACCAGACGGTTTGCCAGAATTTCTTCGAAGCCGACCGATAGTCCTCCTCCATGGCCTCACCAAACTCCTCCCAGTTCCGAGTTTTTGCTTCCGCAACTGCCCAAGCTGCGGCATGCCTGGCCTGCCGATACCCATCAGCTGTCTCAGGAGTCCTGGAGGCCAACATGGCCCAATAGGACTCCTTCTTCAGCTTGACAGCATCCCTTACTTCCGGTGTCCACCACCGGGTTCGGGGATTGCTGCCACGACAGGCACCGGAGACCTTGCGGCCACAGCTCCAAACAGCTGCGTCTACAATGGAGGTAGAGAACATGGTCCACTCAGACTCAATGTCCCCTGCCTCCCTCGGAAGCTGGGAGAAGCTCTCCCGGAGGTGGGAGTTAAAGACCTCCCCGACAGAGTGCTCAGCCAGACGTTCCCAGCAGACCCTCACCATATGTTTGGGCCTGCCAGGTCTGTCCAGCTTCCTCCTCCGCCAGCGGATCCAACTCACCACCAGGTGGTGATCAGTTGACAGCTCAGCCCCTCTCTTCACCCGAGTGTCCAAGACATAGGGCCAGAGATCAGATGAAACGACAACAAAGTCTATCATCGACCTCCGACCTAAGGTGTCCTGGTGCCACGTGCACTTATGGACACCCCTATGCTCGAACATGTTGTTCATTATGGACAAACCGTGACTAGCACAGAAGTCCAATAACAAAACACCAATCGGGTTCAGATTGGGGAGGCCGTTCCTCCCAATCACGCTCCTCCAGGTGTCACTGACGTCGCCCACGTGAGCGTTGAAGTCCCCCAGTAGAACAATGGAGTCCCCAGTCTGAGCACCTCTCAGTACCTCTCCCAGGGACTCCAAGAAGGCCGATACTCTATACTGCTATTCGGCCCGTAGGCACAAACAACAGCAAGGGCCCTCTCCCCGATCTTAAGGCGCAGAGAGGCGACCCTCTCGTTCACTGGGGTAAACTCCAACACATGGCGGCTGAGCTGGGGAGCTACAAGCAAGCCCACACCAGCCTGCCACCGTTCACCATGGGTGACTCCAGAGAAGTGGAGAGTCCAGCCCTTCTCGAGGAGCTGGGTTCCAGAGCCCAAGCTGTGCGTGGAGGTGAGCCCGACTATCTCTAGCCGGTACCTCTCAACCTCCCGCACAAGCTCAGGCTCTTTCCCCCCCAGCGAAGTGACATTCCATGTCCCAACAGCTAGCCGCTGTGTTCGGGGATCAGGTCGTCGAGGCCCCTGCCTTCGACTGCCGCCCAATCCACACTGCACCAGCCCCCTACAGCTACCTCTGTGGGTGGTGAACCCACAGGAGGTCGGGCCCACATCACCACTTCAGGCTGATCCCGGCCGGGCCCCGTGGGCAAAGACCCGGCCACCAAGTGCTTGCATACGAGCCCCAACCCTGGGCCTGGCTCCAGGGTGGGGCCCCGGCTGCGCCATACCGGGCGACGTCACGGTCCTTGATTTCATTTTATCCATAAGGGTTTTGGTGAACTGCTCTTAGTCTGGCCTGTCACCTAGGACCTGTCTGCCTTGGGAGACCCTAACAGGGGTGTAATGCCCCGACAACATAGCTCCTAGGATCATTCAAGCACACAAACCCCTCCACCACAATAAGGTGGCAGTTCTAGGAGGGGAATGTTTATTATTCTCTTTTTAAAATAAAACACACATGAAAGACATACATTAGGCCTTCGGGGCAACCAATTCAAAGACAGGGGCAATAAATTTCACAATAAAGGTGTTTGAATAAATAACACACGGTTAAATGTCAGTAAGACTTGATAAGCAAACACTCAATGAATAGGGCACATCATAAGTCACACACAGAAAATCATTTATACTCTGCAAACCAGTGGCCACAGCAAGATCATTGCCCCTCCAGAATATTGCACTAACCCAATGGCCTAGGACACGAATAATACATACAATAAACATACAAACATTAAACACAGCGGGGAAAACTGATAAAGTAAACCGGTGGGCTCCCCCCCCCACACACGCATGCATGCTCACCAAAGTTGAACACTAAAATCAAGGCACAGGAAAAACAGTGGCTAAGGTAGCGGATGACGGTCCTCCTGTATAAACGCAGGCCGCAGTGCTGAGCCGGGAGACTATTGTGGTTTTGTAGCGATCTCGTAGTGGGCCCGTTTTTACTTGTACATTCGCAGGCAAAAATTCTCAGCACAACAAACAGCACTCAGTAGGCTCGTAATGACCACACTCTACCCAGGTGAGTTTTCATTGCAACACACAGGCACAATTTGCAGCAAGCGAAATGATTTTAGCAGCAAAGGCTTGTGAAGATGAGAGGCTGGACGCACACACTCCAATGCAGGACTGCGCACAAACACCAGGCCAAAGTCCACTCGCACAACAAAGAGCTTCCCAAAATCCGTGTAACGAAAGACACTAATGAGACACCGGAAAACACTTTAAAAAGTATTTAAAAGGGCAGCGCCAAGCGGAGCCCACCTGACCCAGTCAAGGTGCAATTCAAGCTGCATACGTCCTACTCACTACATTCACCCCTCCCTTGAATGTCACTGTCCCGGTGACTAGCGCAAGGGTCAAACCCATGGCCTGAACACAGCACTGTGGGAGTGAATAATCAGATCGCTTTCTGCAAATACCACAGATGGTTGCCTAACAGTTGTGCATGGAAGGTTATGAGGATTAGAGTGGTGCCCTGCATTTCTTCTAACAGTTCTTCTTGGAGCTAGGCTATTGCCAGATGTTGGTACCTCCATCTCAGCACCTGAGGGGTCAACTTTTGGACTTGGTCTGGGTGTGGTCAGGCTCTGCAATTCCAGAGCTAACGGCTGCTGCACTGTAAAGTCAGAAGTAGTAGGAAGTGTTGGTCCACTTACGGGAGAGGTATCAGTAACCACCAGTACCCCAAAGCCATCACCGTCATCCATACTGCCATCAACATCATCCACTACGGGGTCTGTCATGCTTACATTAGGCACCTCACCCACAAGCATAAGATGGGGCAGGTCTGGGTCAGTTGGGACATGGCACAGTTATTTTTGGTTGATGTTCCAGGTGTTGTTTGAACGTGGATGAGAAGACCACCACATCTTCCAAGTACAGGAAAAGGGAATGAAAACTCTGGTCACCAAATATTCTTTCCATTAGTCACTGAAAAGTCCCAGGTGCATTGCATAACCCGTATGGCATTCTCTGGAACTCAAATAGTCCAAATGGTGTGCAAAAGGCGGTTTTAGCACGGTCCTTCTCAGCAACCGACACCTGGTTATAACCGCTTGCTAAATCGAGAGTGGAAAAGAGAGATGCACCAGTGAGGGCAGCCAATGACTCCTCAATTCTCGGCAAAGGAAAAGCATCTTTCCTAGTCTTTGCATTTAATTGTCGGTAATCGACACAAAGGCGAATAGATCCATCTTTTTTTTCCACGACTACGATGGGCGAGGAGTAAGGACTACAACTCTGTTTTACCACTCCCTGCTCTAGCAACTCTTGGATGTGTGCCTTCACTACATCATACTGGGATGGTGGAAGTCGCCTATAGCATTGCCGCACTGGTGTATCATCAATCAATGGGATCTCATGCTCAATTAAATCAGTGCAACCCAAGAGTCCCTCACTGCAGCTAAACGCATCACTATACTTTTGAAGTAGAGACTTGGCTTCACCTTGCTCAGATTCAGTTAAATTAGGCCAAGAAAGGTCCACAAACCCAACCAAGGATGCTGTAGCAGCCTCCACTGACCGAATGAGTGCAATAGGGCCTTGGGTATCATTTTCTTCCTGGAATCAGGAGGATTTACTAGCAGAACATGCTGTAATCAGGTGTATTTCCCCCAACAGGGTGCGTGGTTTTACCCACTGATCTACATTACCCACATTTACAACAGGCACGTCCACTGTGCCATTTCCAATGGGAAGCAATGAGGTTGGAATAATTAAATCTGGTGGCAACTGCCACCCTAGCCTGGCTAACGCGACTTCAAAGCTCTCCGAGCATTTGGTCTGGCCAAGCTATAAAGCCAAACCGTTTCCCAGAGCCCGTGGTTGACCCACCTCCCTGAAATGCCTCAGTTTGCTACTGGTCGAAGCCAGAAAAGGCTGTGATGAAGCTTAAACCAATCACATCACTCTTTCCTCTGACGTATGCGATGCGACGGGGCTAACTGATAGATTAAACTCTTACCGAAGCCGGTCGGGAGCAAGGCGAAAACGTCCTTCCTTTCAATAAATACCTCCAAGGCTGCTCTTTGCTCCATTTTCAATGAGAACTTCCCGTTGAATGCTTTCAATACAGCATCTACCGCTGTGTTAAAGGCTTGCCGCTGCTCCATGTTCGTGATGTGAATGAAGCGCTTCCGGCATAGATTCTGTAAACAATCTATGGCTTCTGGTCGCAGTTCTACTACGTCACTGCCTTGAACACGCCTCTACCCAAGGCCGTTGGAGATGCTCAAAGTTGATTGGTTCCCGATTTTTCGGGAGCTTGGAAATGCTGTAGATAGCCTGCCTGGCCAGACTAAGCTCAGAACAGGCCCTCGTGTTGCGTCACACTTAGGATGGGCAGGCCCAGGCTACTGCCACCCTGCCCCTGCTGGTTCTAAAAGTACAGATGAAATCAGTGGGCCGAGCCCTTGCCTACAAGTAGCTGGCACAAGCTTTAAAGAACTGGCTGGGACACAGGTGGAGGACCCAGGAGCGGTCAAAACCCTGCCAAGAACACCGGAAATGGAGGGGTCCTCAAGGCGTTGGCACGCTAATAAAGCATGTTCCCAAACGGCTGGGACTGTCGGTTTAGAGGAAGTAAACAAACCTGTACCATCTTGGCAGAAGAATTCTCTGAGGCAGCAACAGAGGACATTCATCCCAATCAACCCTGGGACAGACTCCTTCTTCACTTTGGGTCCAAAGTCAAGTGGGTCTTGAATCACCAAGACACCTACGGAAGGAAGAACTTTTCCCAAGACTTCTATATCCAATTCCAAATACCCTTGGTATGGGATGTCTAAACCGTTGGCTGCTTTCAACTGTAGCCAACCACAGGAACGTAACCGGTCATGGCCCAGGATACGGAAATGCTTATTAAAGAAGGACTCAATGATGGTAGATACCATGGAACCAGTGTCTATAAGGCAGGTAACAGTTACACCTCCCATCTGAACATCCGCCACAGGGCACTCACCACCAATGCAGAAGGGCATGGCAAAGTAGATGTAAAGGAATTTGAGCCGATCGAACCCCTTCTAGTGCTTGGCTCTATGCACTAGAGGGTGCTAGTTTCCCTGTTGCCCGCTAGAAGAGCCATCCCTCCCACTCACTGCTGCCGGCCTGGACCCAAACCCCACACGCGATGTCTGCCGTAAACCAACCTGGCAATCTCTCACCATGTGGCCTACCTGTTCGCACCACAGACAAATAGGTCTGCCATCCACATCAAAATGGAATCGCCTCTGAGAATTAATTGGCCTATTTGATACATTTAATGGCCCAGGGCCAGAGGACAAATGATGGAGGATGGTATCCAATTGGGCCTGCTGCCTACATAAACAGTCTTGAAGCTCGGTCAGATCATTGCTTGGTTTTGCTACCACAGCCTGGGCTTCTGCCTGCCATGCTCCTGCCAATCCTGGACTAGCATTGCACGAAAAAGCCCTTGCACGGATGGGACAGGCCCCCTCCCCATCCTCAGCCCAACGAAATGCCTTGCAACGCAAATCCAGAAAAGAAGACTCAGGATGAAGGCAAATATATTGTCTTAACTCTCTGCGCAGCATTTTATCTCTAACATTTTCCACAAACTGGTCACGGAGAACACAGTCAGGTTTAGCAATTGCAGTTTTATTTTTATGTTGTATGACCTCCATTAGTGCCATTAGTGAGTTTGAAAATTCACGCAATGTTTCTCCCTCCCGTTGGCGGCATTGGAATAATTTCTGTTGGGCGTCGATATAGGAATTGCTACAACCAAAAATCTCAGACAGTATAGAAAAAATCTTTTTCGGCTCAGCTCGGTCTGCAGTTGGACGGAGTTTAATTTCTAGCTTTGCCTCCCCATCCAGAAGGTCATATATGAAATGTGCTTGCTCACTAGTGGACATGTGCCTAACCTGTAAATATCGACGGACCTCCTTGATCCATTCCTCCACTGGAGGAGCCTCTGAACTACCAGAGAACCTAGGGTATTTACGTTCTCGTGGGACATAAACATACCTTAGTCCAGAAGACCCTGGCTCCTGATGGTTTGACTCTTGCTGACTTGGGTCTCCCTGCTCTACATCCACAGCAGATGTTACATTTCCCTGTCATAGTCTTTCATTGTCAGCCTGCAACTTCTTAATCTGCTCCATTTGCTGTCCGACCTGTTCCTCCAGCTCCTGAGACATTTTAAACAGGGCAAGACCAAAAAGAGAAACAAACAGGTTAAATTTTTGCAGATACAGACCACTTATCACTTGCAGTGCTGTCCAGGCTCAATCCTCAACCACTGCTTTTCCTATAACCTAGTCCAGCGGTTCCCAAACTTTTTTGGCCGTGCACCCCCTTCTATACTCCAACCAGGTTGACGCACCCCCAGTTCCCCAGTTTCAAAAAGCACACGCTTTCTTATAAAGGCAACATCTTTAACCATGCTAAAATGATAAACATCGTTTGCCACACCTGCAGGAAACCACAAAAGTGAAAAAAAAAACACCAAAGCTTTCTTACAAATACAGCACGTCGTGCTCGAATGAGAACATCGAATCACATTAACATATTATGCGCTCTCGTATTTGAATTAGATAGAATTTGATTGAAATGTAACAGTTTTAAAATGTTGCAACACGGTAAATGCGCAAATTCATTACAAAGGGAGATCACACCGGCCTTGAAATAAAATCCAAAATCCTCTATGTCTGAGACTAAGAAAAGACCGAGTAAAAATGTGGTCAATTCTTGATGAGACCAAGACCTTCAAAAAGTGATCTTGAAACTGGTCTCGAGTGCAACACTAGATTTACACATATCAAATATGTTCCAATCTGATATTTAGATTGGACTTTATTGCAAACTGTCAAAAAATAAGTTAAATGTATATATAGTTGGATAAAAGGGCACATAGGTTCCAGAAAATAATCAGAAAATGCATTTTTATTATCTTGAGAAAGCTTTTTTCCCCTATCAATTTGTTTAACTCCATTTATTATACATTATACACTATACACATATAACTAACCTACAATAATAGCATTACAACACCTTAAAGATCACAAAGGTCCTGTATCCCTCAATATGTTAACTCGTATTTGGTTTTCTTTTTCTCCAGTGAGAGACTAAATTCTGCAGAACAACAGGTTCATGCACTGCATCAGATTCACTCCCATTGAGAGACCAGAGATGGCTCAATATCACTTTTCCTTTTCCAATACTGATAACAGTACTGAAAACTTGAGTATCAGCCAAAATCTATAAGCATCCTTTTTTATTTTTGTTAAAAACTACTCGGTGATTATCGTCTCATCTCGTCTTCTTCCGCTTTATCCGGGACCGGGTCGCGAAGGCAGCAGTCTGAGCATGGAAGCCCAAACTTCCCTTTCCCCAGACACCTCGGCCAGCTCCTCGGAAAGAACACCGAGGCGTTCCCAGGCCAGCCGAGAGACATAGTCCCTCCAGCATGTCCTGGGTTTTCCCCGGGGCCTCCTTCTGGGGGGACATGCCTGGAACACCTCCCCAGGGAGGTGTCCAGGAGGCATCCAAAAAAGATGCCTGAGCCACCTCAGCTGATTCCTCTCGATGTGGAGGAACAGCGGCTCTACTCTGAGCTCCTCCCAAGTGACTGTGCTTCTCACCCTATCTCTAAGGGTGTGCCTAGCCACCCTGCGAAGGAAACTCATTTCGGCCGCTTGTATCCGCAATCTTGTTCTTTCGGTCATTACCCAAAGCTCATGACCATAGGTAAGAGTCGGAACGTAGATCGACCGGTAAATTGAGAGCTTCGCCTTTTGGCTCAGCTCCTTCTTCACCATGACGGACCGGTAAAGCAACCGCATCACTGCAGAGGCTGCACCGATCCGCCTGTCAATCTCACGCTCCATCCTTCCCTCACTCATGAACAAGATCCCGAGATACTTAAACTCCTCCACTTGAGGCAGGACTTCTCCACCAACCTGGAGAGGGCAAGCCACCCTTTTCCAGTCGAGAACCATGGCCTCGGACTTGGAGGTGCTGATTCTCATCCCACCCGCTTCACACTCGACTGCAAACTGCCCCAGTGCATGCTGAAGGTCCTGGTTTGAAGAAGCCAACAGGACAACATCATCCGCAAAAAGCAGAGATGAAATCCTGTGGTTCCCAAACAGGATTCCTTCCGGCCCCTGGCTGTGCCTAGAAATTCTCATCTCATCTCATTATCTCTAGCCGCTTTATCCTTCTACAGGGTCGCAGGCAAGCTGGAGCCTATCCCAGCTGACTACGGGCGAAAGGTGGGGTACACCCTGGACAAGTTGCCAGGTCATCACAGGGCTGACACATAGACACAGACAACCATTCACACTCACATTCACACCTACGGTCAATTTAGAGTCACCAGTTAACCTAACCTGCATGTCTTTGGACTGTGGGGGAAACTGGAGCACCCGGAGGAAACCCACGTGGACACGGGGAGAACATGCAAACTCCACACAGAAAGGCCCTCGCCGGCCCCGGGGCTCGAACCCAGGACCTTCTTGCTGTGAGGCAACAGCGCTAACCACTACACCACCGTGCCGCCCGCCTAGAAATTCTGTCCATAAAAATTATGAACAGAACCGGTGACAAAGGGCAGCCCTGCCAGAGTCCAACATGCACTGGGAACAGGTCTGACTTACTGCCGGCAATGCAAACCAGACTCCTGCTCCGTTCGTACAGGGACCGGACAGCCCTTAACAAAGAGCCCCGAACCCCATACTCCCAAAGCACCCCCCACAGAATACCACGAGGGACACGGTTGAATGCCTTCTCCAGATCCACAAAACACGTCACTGCATGAAAAGTGGGATTTACGGGAGCAAACGGGACTGTAGATTTCTGTGAAATTTCAGGTTTATGACAATTTACAGCAATTTGCAGGCAACACTGAAAACTGCCGTGAATTGTTGGAAATGGATGTGTAACTTGCTTTGGCAGTTGTCCCCCATGACCCCCCTTCCCCTAAGCCTAGGGAAGGCTATACAAATGCAAATCAGGATAGCAGGGGGATTTCCCAGGTAACATTTTACTAAAAGGTATTAACTTAATTGTAAGAATTGTAGAATTGTAAGCTTTTTAAAACTGAGTTGCTGCACACAAGTCAAGTCAAGAAGGTTTATTGTCATTTCAGCCATACATAGTACACAGTGAGATGAAAAACTTTTACTAGTACTAAAAATAACAAAGACATGAATGCAACAATAATGTGTTTCAACACTGTACTGTGAAAGTAGCAGCCAAGGGTATATGTCTATCAATAATAGCAACAGTACAAAACCTGTATATTGCTGGAATATTGCTGGAAAAGGCAGTGAGGGAATTAACACAGAGAACATTTCCAAGTATCCACACAAACTGTTTGATGCACAGAAGAAGCGATGTGATGGCGTTATCAGAAATCTTGAAAGTTGATTGCCATGACAAAAGCATCATGGCCAGAAGTTTCATCAACAAGTCTTCTGGTTTTTCACTTCTGGACTGATCACTTCCATGCCCCTCTCCATCTTGTATGTCTGGACAGGCTTCACTCTGCTCCTCAGCAAGGCTTTCCCCCTCTTCATCCTCTTCAGTCACATACTCATCCTATGCAAATGTAAAACACACATTTAAATTCATATCCATGCAATAAATTACAATGAATGCAAATGCCCACATTCGACACCTCAAACGACCATACTCAGTGCATGAATATGTCCATGTCAGAGTGAATAGGCCATCATTAGCATGGCCATTTTAGTATGAGACCAGTCAAATGACCACAGTCAGTGCATGAATATGTCCATGGCAGAGTGAATAGGCACCGTTCGAACTACGGGAGTACTCGGGGGATCCGAGATCCCCTGAAACAGACATGAGATCCCTTGAAAACATGATTTGTGAAATGTTGGGGGGGTCTCTAAAATATTGGCAAAATGATGTTTATTGACATAGCAATCGTGTGTAATGGAAAGCATTTGCATATCTGAAGTGTTGTGTTTACATCAAAGATAAAATAAACCGATATGACAACAACTGCTGCTGCCAAGTTGGGGACACAAACTAGTAGAAAGGAAGTGTGCCAACAGTGCCAACACACTTCCTTTCTACTAGTTTGTGTCCCCAGAATTTTCCCATTGTTACCATTGGTAATGTTCCCACTGGTATCATTGTTGATGCGAGGTTGTTTTTTGAACATGCCAATATGGACACGATTTCCCCTGATGAGTTATGACTTCAGATGCGATGCGTGTGTGGAGGTGTGGAGTCCGCGTGATATGTGCGTAAGATAGGCTTCTCATGTGTTTGGAGATCCATGCTCTGAGACAAGCGCAAGTGCAAGCCCCCCCCCCCCCCCCCCCCAGGGAAAAAAAGGGACCCCCTGAAAATATCGGCATAGTTCGAACACTGTGAATAGGCCATCGTTAACATGACCATTTGAGTATGAAAAGATTGTGAAACTATAGTTTAAAAAAATCATATGCATCTCAAACTGCTGTTAAAAGAAGCCTAATCTGTGGCCTCTGTGTTTATTTCAGGGGAATCTTGAAATTACTAATTGAATTGTTTAATTCAGTCAGTAAGCAGGAACTTCATACTTCTATATTCAAAAATATCCAAAATGGTTTATATCACAAACATGCGAGCATGTATAACAATAACCTCGCATGTGATTGGACCAGGACCAGGCAGTCATGGGCGTGGCTCATACAGTATAAACAGGTGTAGCTTACCAGGTAGTTTTCATGGGCTCCGGAACTTTCTCTTGGTTTCTGGGATTTTTGCTGCTTGGTGATCTTCAATGGCTGGACGGCGCCTCGCGTTCTACTCTCCGTCGACTCCTGTGTCTGGACGCGATGGACCTGTGTCGGGAAGTCCGCAGACTGACAAGAAAAAACTGCTGTCTGCTCTCAGTGAGTTGTCTCGTCAGATTGCAGAGCTGACTACGTTCATAACCGACAGATTCAACTCTATGGACGACAGATTCAACACTGTGGAAGACAGATTGACTGCTTTGGAGGGACGTAACTTTGGGGAAAACGCAAACTCCAGGAAGAAAAGACGGGTGCAGAGTCCCATGATTGCAGTAAGAATTTGTCCGGTGTCTGCTAGCTAAGCTAAATAGCCTAAAAGTAAACATAGCAGCTAGCCCAAGCTAAAAGGCAAGGCAAGGCAAGTTTATTTATATAGCACATTTCATACACAGTGGCAGTTCAATGTGCTTTACAGAAGTAAAAGCAAAACAGTAAACAATAGAGAATAAAATTACATAAAATAAATGGGAAGAAATATAATAAGAATTAAACAATAGTAGAAATAAAATAATAAAATGAAGTAGAAGTTCAAATAGGGGGAGAAAAAAAAAGAAAAAAAAAACAGCAGAATAAAATAGAATAAAAGTTAAGTAAATTTTGAAACATGCAGAGACTGTAAAAGTACAGATTATAAAACATGTAAAGAAGACAATATTAATTATTTAACAGAAAGCATCTGAAAACAGCTTGGTCTTTAACCTAGATTTGAAGCTGCCAACAGCAGGAGCATTTTTAATGTCCTCTGGCAGTTGGTTCCATAGCTGCACTGCATAGTAGCTAAAAGCTGCTTCACCATACTTTGTTTTAACAACAGGTTTTAATAGTAAATTTTTCTGTTGCGATCTGGTAGATCTGATTGGGTTAGGTCGCTATAACATATCAGAGAGGTAATTGGGCCCTGTACCATTTAGAGATTTGTACACCAGCAGCAATGCTTTAAAGTCAATTCTGTAGCTTACTGGAAGCCAGTGAAGGGACCTTAGAATTAGAGTAATGTGCTCTGTTCTTTTTGTTCGTGTGAGAACCCTAGCCGCTGCATTTTGAACCAGCTGAAGTCGTTTGATGGTCTTTTTTGGCAGGCCTGTGAAAAGGCCATTGCAGTAATCAACCCTACTAGAGATGAAGGCATGTATCAGTTTTTCCAGATCATTTTTTGACATAAGTCCTCTTAGTTTGGAAATGTTTTTTAGGTGATAAAATGCCGTTTTAGTGATTGCTTTCATGTGACTGTCAAAGTTTAGCTCGCTGTCAATGAAAACACCAAGATTTTTAACCATTTCTTTAGTTTTAATCCCTTTTGTGTCAAGAATAGTGGTAATCCTGAGTCTTTCATCTTTTTTCCAAATAGAATTACTTCTGTTTTATCTGTGTTCAGCTGAAGAAAATTTTGTGACATCCAGTTGTTGATTTGATGGATACACTGGTAGAGACATTCAAGGGGGGCATAATCATTAGGTGATAAAGCAAAATAAATTTGGGTGTTATCTGCATAGCAGTGATACAAAATTGAATTGCTATTGATAATTTGCCCAAGTGGGAGCATATAAAGGTTGAAAAGTAATGGTCCAAGAATCGACCCCTGGGGGACACCACAGGTCAAGGACATTGACGTTGAGGAACAATTTCCCAGGGTAACAGAGAAGCTTCTAAGTATGAATTTAACCAATTGATAACTTTACCAGTCAATCCAACCCAGTGTTCAAGTCGATATAGCAGTATGTTGTGATCAACAGTATCAAAAGCTGCACTGAGGTCCAGTAATACCAGGACCGATGTTTTGCCTGCATCAGTATTAAGACGTATGTCATTTATAACTTTAATCAGCGCTGTTTCAGTGCTGTGATTGGCATGAAATCCTGACTGAAAATTATCAAAACGGATGTTTGATATCAATAAGGCAGTTAATTGATTGAAGACAATTTTTTCAAGGATTTTCCCGATGAATGGTAAATTTGATATTGGCCTGTAGTTATTTAATACTGAAGGATACAGATTATTTTTTTTAGTAGGGGCTTTACAATGGCTTTTTTCAGGGACACAGGAACAACGCCAGTCTCTAGGGATGTATTTATAATTTGAAGCACATCTGTAATTATAAGATGAAGAACAGACTTAAAAAAGTTGGTGGGCAGAATGTCCAATTCAGATGTTGAGGAACTGAGATTTTGTACAGTTTTTTCAAGAGTCTCATAATCAATTAAACAAAATTCTGACATTGTGTTGAAGTTATCTATCTGTGTCATTGGTGATTGCAGTTTTTCAATTTTTTGCAACTGAGATATATTATGAGCAATATTCTGCCGTATTTTATCAATTTTACCTTTGAAGAAGGATGCAAACTCATTGCATTTATTAACTGAGAGAAGTTCAGGTGCTAATTGTGGTGGGGGATTAGTTAGCTTCTCTACTGTTGAAAATAGCACACAGGCATTGTTCATATTCCTGTTTATGATGTTGGAGAAGAAAGACTGTCTTGCTTTACAAATTTCATAATTATAATTACAAAGCATTTCTTTATGGATTTGATAATGGATGTGAAGTTTAGATTTGCGCCATTTTCTTTCAGTCTTTCTACATTCTCTCTTTAGCAGTTTAACAGCCGGGTACTGCTTCCATGGTGCTTTCTGCTTATCATTGACTCTTTTGATTTTGAATGGAGCAATATCATCCATAATTTGGGTCATATTTAAATTAAAAATTTCCAGTAAATCATCTACAGAGTCTGACATTTTGGTTGAGTTCTGAGAGAGAGCTTGCTCAAAGAGAGCACATGTTTTGTCTTTTATGACTCTCCTACCCATAGTCGAGCTATTCTGAATGTGAGGAGACATAGAAACATCAGAGAAAACACAAAAATGATCAGATAAGGCCAGGTCAACAACAGTAAACAGTAAGACCCTTTGTGATGACGAGGTCAAGGGTATGACCATGAGAGTGGGTCGGCCCCTGTACATGTTGTACTAGGTTGAAGTTGTCAGTAAGTGCAAGTTCTTTGGCATGTGTTTTCAGTATTATCTACATGCAAGTTAAAATCCCCAGATATAATAAGACAATCAAACTCTAAGCAAATGACTGACAACAGTTCACCAAACTCTTCAAGAAAGACTTTGGCTGAATGTCTCGGAGGCCTATAAATAGTTAATAATAATATGTTAGGAGAGCATGTAACAAGTGCACATAAGTGTTCAAAGGATGTAAAATCACCAAGTGAGGATTGTTTACATTGAAAAGAGACTTTGAATATATTTGCGATCCCTCCACCTTTCCCTTGTCGGGTAACATTCAAAAAATTAAAATTTGGGGGAGCTGCTTCAATAAGGGTGGTAGAACTATTTGCTTGATCCAGCCAAGTTTCAGTTAGAAGCAAAAAATCAAGATTGTGTTTGCAGATAAGATCATTAATTAAAAATAACTTGTTTAAAAGTGATCTAACGTTCAGAAGAGCTAGCTTTACAGAAAGTCTAGAAGTAATATCTGCTTGTGCACTCTGATATTGTTTTAAAACAGGAAGGAGATTAGATTGGTTTACCCCCTGGGTTAAATGTGCTCTATGTTTTCTATTTCTTATCAACACAGGAATAGAGAATGGCATAGGCATATTGGGTCCCAGCTGATTTTCAAAACTACACCCATTTGCAGGGACCCAGAGTACATCAAACAAGACTTTCTAAATGTTCCATTTGGTTTGATGGTGAAAGGATTGGAGATGACATGTATCTTTTAGATGGTGAGCCAGCTGAAAGTCCTGGGCGAACACAGTTTTGATGAACTGGGTACACTGCTTGTCGTGACAGATTTGGGCTGGAAAAAGAGAGTGTAGCCATTTGGAGCAATCTTTGCATACTATTAGGGAAATCCATGCGTGTGGGAGATGGAGATGGCGCAGTGAAGTCAGAAGAGCGAGAAATTGGTGAGTTCTTTGTATGGCAGTTTGTCTCTGATTTTTGGCAGTCTGTCTTTGAATCTTGGCAGTCTGGCAGGTCAGATGTCTGTGTGTCCTTGATGACGACTTGCAAAGATGATTGTTTTGGCTTTGCAGAGGTATTGTTTTTTTTAACTATGTCAGTCTGTGACATCTTATCAACTGTTTTCCTCAATGCTGGCTGAGAAAAGATTGCAAGTCTGTAATGGTCTACTAAGACCTAAAAGTAGCCAGTAGCTAGCTATGAGGGACAAGTGACTTAAAAACATTGTTTTGTTCTTTTCACAGGAAACAGTATGCTGTCTTCACAACTCGGAGACAAACACTAGGCGATACGAGCCGGCGCAAGGGTAAGATTTAAAGAATATGCTTTCATTCTGTATGAGATATGTTAATAGATGCAGATCCTAGCCTGATCCTAACTGTAGCCATCTTGTTTTCACAGACTAACTTCGCCTCATAACAAAGCCGTGACAAGCTATTTAGTGCAGGCTTTGTCGACAAATCCAAATCTTCATGATGCTGACAAAGACAACATTGTGTGTAAGTAACAACTTATTTCACTAAATATTATGGTAGCCTATACTGTCCTTTCTCTGCTGTCTACACTTCCCTTCTTCCTTTCCCTTATTAAGCTTAGCCTACTGCTACGTTGTTAATTGTACTCTCATTTGTTTTTCTAGTTGCCTGCAAGACATATTACAAAACCTTACGCAGGAGCTACAGGTACCAGCAGCCTGATCTTTCGTTGCAGGCGGAAGCAATGAAGAAGTCGGCTCGTAGTCACTCCAGAAGAAAGAGGGTAAGATTTTTCAGTTTTGGTCAATGTGACTTTTTTTTTCAGTGTTTTTCATGTGTTGTGTCCATACGCAGTGCATTGCTCAGTACTTATTCTCTTTATCGATTGTTTTTACAGCTGTTTGACGCGAGACGAGGTGTCCTTGCTATGGACGAGATGGATGTATGGCAGTGTGCTACCGTAGACCTGATGTCGGATGAGGAAGATGGGGTGGTGGATGGGGTGTCTGGGTGGATCGTTAAGCCTCCGCCGTCCCGTAACCCGGAGCTCAGCGAACTCTGTGCTACACTGCAATCAAGGCTTGAGGCAGATCCGAAGTACAGGGCAACCCACCACAGACGACTGCATGTCAGTCCGATGCCACCTGCTCCCCACAGCACAGAGACCGCAAGCATGCACTTCACGAAGCTGTAGGACTAAAATACGGCGCTTATTTGCTTTTGTTTAGTTTTGTATCCTGCACATCTCTCTTGCACTAGAGAAAGCTCTTTTTTGATACAACATTCCTTGCAAATTTTCCTTCCTCAATAAATGTGTGTCATTGATAGGATAACAATGACATGAATATACAGCATCATAGCTAATCATAGCCACAACAGCTATATATATATATGTTGTGGTTATGATGACCCAGGGTGACCAGTAGCCTAGGCCTAGTGGCATCTGCCAACCAATCACGAGTGATTTCTTTGGTTTAAAAGTAGTGTTTTCATCCAATACTGAGTGAGGAAATTCAAGGCAAGCCAGGCAATTCTCGGACCACACGCGGTTTAGCTGCTATTCATATGCAAATAGGCTACCCATTCATGCAGCGGTTTCGCTGCTATTCATATGCAAATAGGCTACCCCGCGAGTAGTCCTACATCAGTGGTACACTCCCGAAAAATTTCCAGCCTGCAAACGCAGATGCCGCAGGCCGTTAACTGCTGTTAATTGCTGAAAATTGCGAGGATTTGCAGGCGTTTACAGGGACGGAAATCCCACTTTTCATGCAGTGTGTGGACTGGTTGGGCAAACTCCCATGAACCCTCGAGCACCCTATGAAGGGTATAGAGCTGGTCCAGTGTTCCGCGACCAGGACGAAAACCACATTGTTCCTCCTGGATCCGAGGTTCGACTATTGGTCGAATTCTCCTCTCCAGTACCCTGGAGTAAACCTTCCCTGGGTTTCCCCTCCTAGAACTGCCACCTTATTGTGGTGGAGGGGTTTGTGTGCTTGAATGATCCTAGGAGCTATGTTGTCGGGGGCATTACGTCCCTGTCAGGGTTTCCCAAGGCAGACAGGTCCTAGGTGACAGGCCAGACCAAGAGCAGTTCACCAAAACCCTATGGAGAAACAAGCGAGGACTGTCACGTCGCCCGGTATGGCGCAGCCGGGGCCCCACCCTGGAGCTAGGCCCAGGGTTGGGGCTCGTATGCGAGCGCTTGGTGGCCAGGGCTTTGCCCATGGGGCCTGGCCGGGCTCAGCCCGAAGCGGTGACGTGGGCCTGACCTCCTGTGGGCTCACCACCCACAGAGGTAGCAGTAGGGGGCTGGTGCAGTGTGGATTGGGTGGCAGTCGAAGGCAGGGGCCTCGACGACCTGATCCCCGGACACAGCGGCTAGCTGTTGGGACATGGAATGTCACTTCGCTGGGGGGAAAAGAGCCTGAGCTTGTGCGGGAGGTTGAGAGGTACCGGCTAGAGATAGTTGGGCTCACCTCCATGCACAGCTTGGGCTCTGGAACCCAGCTCCTCGAGAAGGGCTGGACTCTCCACTTCTCTGGAGTCGCCCATGGTGAGCGGCAGCGGGCTGGTGTGGGCTTGCTTATAGCACCCCAGCTCAGCCGCCATGTGTTGGAGTTTATCCCAGTGAACAACAGGGTCGCCTCTCTGTGCCTTCGGATTGGGGAGAGGGCTCTTGCTGTTGTTTGTGCCTACGGGCCGAATAGCAGTATAGAGTATCCGGCCTTCTTGGAGTCCCTGGGAGAGGTACTGAGGGGTGCTCAGACTGGGGACTCCATTGTGCTACTGGGGGACTTCAATGCTCACGTGGGCGACGACAGTGACACCTGGAGGGGCGTGGTTGGGAGGAACGGCCTCCCTGATCTGAACCCGAGTGGTGTTTTGTTATTGGACTTCTGTGCTAGTCACGGTTTGTCCATAACAAACACCATGTTCGAGCATAGGGGTGTCCATAAGTGCACGTGGCACCAGGACACCTTAGGTCAGAGGTCGATGATAGACTTTGTTGTTGTTTCATCTGATCTCCGGCCCTATGTCTTGGACACTCGGGTGAAGAGAGGGGCTGAGCTGTCAACTGATCACCACCTGGTGGTGAGTTGGATCCGCTGGCGGAAGAGGAAGCCGGACAGACCTGGCAGGCCCAAACTGAGGGTCTGCTGGGAACGTCTAGCCAAGCACTCTGTCGGGGGGGTCTTTAACTCCCACCTCCGGGAGAGCTTTTCCCAGCTTCTGAGGGAGGCAGGGGACATTGAGTCTGAGTGGACCATGTTCTCTACCTCCATTGTGGATGCAGCTGTTCGGAGCTGTGGCCGCAAGATCTCCGGTGCCTGTCATGGTGGCAATCCCCAAACCCGGTGGTGGACACCAGAAGTAAGGGATGCTGTCAAGCTGAAGAAGGAGTCCTATCAGGCCATGTTGACCTCCAGGACTCCTGAGGCAGCTGACAGGTATCGGCAGGCCAGGCGTGCCGCAGCTCGGGCAGTTGCGGAAGCAAAAACTCAGAACTGGGAGGAGTTGGGGGAGGCCATGGAGAAGGATTATCGGTCGGCCTCGAAGAAATTCTGGCAAACCATCCGGCGCCTCAGGAGGGGGAAGCAGTACTCTGCCAACATTGTTTACAGTGCGGGTGGGGAGCTGTTGACCTCGACTGGGGACAATGTCGGGCTGTGGAAGGAATACTTTGAGGATCTCCTCAATCCCACCACCATGTCTTCCATTGAGGAGACTGAGGCTGATGACTCAGAGGTGGACTCGTCCATTACCCAAGCCGAAGTCACTGAGGTGGTTTGCAAGCTCCTTGGTGGCAAGGCACTGGGGGTGGATGAGATCCGCCCTGAGTATCTCAAGTCTCTGGATGTTGTGGGGCTGTCTTAGTTGACACGCCTCTGCAACATCGCGTGGTGGTCGGGGACAGTGCCTCTGGAGTGGCAGACTAGGGTGGTGGTCCCTCTTTTTAAGAAAGGGGACCGGAGAGTGTGCTCCAATTATAGGGGAATCACACTTCTCAGCCTCGGTGATGATCAATTAAAAAAAAAAAATTGTAACAAGCACTTACAAAATACTGGAAAAAATACAGATCAAAAACCTGACTTTCACAGAAAAAACAATGAGATGAAATATAAAACATTACCAAGCCTAACAAAAAGAAAATACAATCAAATCTCTTCACCCTTCAACCTCGACACAGTTCCTGGTACCCTGCTGAAAAAGTCACAGATGCGGATTTTGCTGATGGACACAGTGCAGGAGATGGAAACTCTGATGTTTCATCTTGAAGAGGCAACAAACTCCATCAGGCTTCACCTCAACGAGTCAAAGACCAAATACATGGGAGTCAACACCCACCCAAATGATTTACAAATTCTAAGAGCACAGAGTGTTCAAGAGCTGGAGAGAGTACAGGACTTTGTCTACCTTTGATCCTGAATTAATACAAAATAGTCTCTGGAAACATACCCAGAGATATCACCAAAATCCAAGAGAGGACGAGGAAGCTCGCAGGCCACAATAGACAACATGACAACATACTGGTGCACAAGTTGCTGTTCTGGGACCCAAAGCATGGAAAGCGAGGACGTGGGTGTCCCCACTTTACATTCCTTGACATGCTTTACAGAGACACTGAACTTGATAGTGTTGCTAAGATAGAGAGCCTGATGCGAGACAGACATGCATGGTGGTGTATTGTAGCATCTTGGATGATGAAGCTGCCTACGTAAGTTACAATTCCTAAAACTCATTTCCAAACCCAGTTACAATCTTCTCCATTTGATACAGGACTGGATCAGTTTCTGGTCTCTGGTACAACATTTCATTGCTGGATTCCAGTGCCAAATGTCCTTTTTCTTTGTTTTGAATATGAAGGTATGCCTAAAGATGATGATTAAGGTTTTACATAGTGAACCATAATGGTATTAACATAACAGTGACTAGTCCTTAAACTGAACATAAACTTATACAATGATGCTCACGTGTCATAATTTATTTACCCCTTAAGCAGAACAATACATCAGTGTCACATTATGTCTTAACAAAATCTCCAAACTTTGCTGGTTTTCTCCTTGTCCTGACTGGATGCCTCAAATCAGATCCAGCTGTATTACCTTTCCTTTGATCACTGTGACAAGCATCATTTTGACTGTTGTCAATCTGACCAGAGTCTTGACCACAGTTGTTTTGACCAGAAGTAGATACAGAATCATTGCTACAATTATACTTACTAGAAGATACACAGTTTTGACTAGAACCTTGCATCAACTTTGACTCTTCACTTTCTTCTACAACAGTATTGGGTTCAACAAACTTCTTTACATGAGTAACATTCCTCTTGTAAGTTACACCCTGATCTGACTGAACAACATCACTGTTACCATCCTTCTTTTGTACAAGAAGTGTAGTTGGACTGAAAACAGTGGAAACTTGTTAACTTTGTCTTGCTGTACCAAAACTTTGTTGCCAGCTTGAATGTCAGCTATGGATGTGCTGCATTTCTTATCAGCATACATCTTTCCCTTTTCTTTTATCTCAGAGTCACGGTCTCTGAGTTCGAGATCATCAACAACAATGCTATTTAACTGTGGCAACTTTGTCTGAAACAGCCTATTGTACAGCAGCTCAGCCGGACTGATTCTAGTTGTGCTGTGTCATGTATTATGGTACATTATCAAATAGTTCTGAAGGTCGGCCCTCCAGTCATGCTTCTGACTTTGAGCAATACGAATGCATTTCATGATAGAACAATTCTGCCGTTCAACTTCACCATTGGCCTGCAGCCAAAAAGGTGTTGTTTTCCTGTGCATGATAACATTTTCTACAAGATCATCTTCAAATTCTTTGCTTACAAACTGAGGACCATTATCAGTTTGTAGACTCAAAGGTAACCCATGTGTCGCAAAAAATCTTTGTCAAGCAAGAAATCATTTTGTCTGCAGTAGCCGACTTTGTAATTTCAATTTCAAAGAATCGACTGTAATAGTCAACTACAACGAAAATGAATTCTCCTGACAGCAAAGGCCCTAAAAGATCAGCAGTTAAGTCTTGCCAAGGACCCGATGGTAAGTCTGTTCTCATCATAGGCTCAGGTATAGTTTCTTGTGAGACTAACTGACAGCCATGACAGCTTTTGCAGAATATTTCAACTTGCTTATCTATACCTGGCCACCAAACTTTGATACGTAACTGTGGCAGCGGGGGCATGGTCAAGCGTCGGTCTGTGAATGGAGGGTGGAGTCAGGGAAGGTAAGTGGTAGTATCACTGCACCTGATGTGAATTTAGCTGTTTTTTGTGTGTCTCCTCCAGTGACCGTGCCCCATAAAAGGAGAGAGAGAGAGCAGAGAAAGGGAGCTCTCTCCTGACCTGAATGCATGTGTGTGTGTATGAGAGAGTAAGCTGAAAAGCTATATGTACATACAAAATAAAACATTCGTGAGAACTCAGTTCTGGCCTGCCGTACTTCTGTGCTCCACCCACCTGCTCTGATTCTACAGTGGTGCTGAAACCCGGGACAGAGCGCAGAAGGAGACAGCCCAATGGAGTCCTCCCCCTTCAAGGACCTGGTCCATGCCCTCGCCACGGCCCAACAGAGCCAGCACCAGGCCCTGATCACCCTCTGGAAGGTGCAGGAACAACGGTTTGAAGCCCTGGTGCTGGCTCAGCCAGAAGATTGCCAGGCGTTCTGGCACCTGCTCGCGTCAGCGGGGTCCACGACCACCACCGCCGCGGACCCTCCCCACCTCACCCTAACGAAGATGGGTCTGCATGATGACCCAGAAGCCTTCCTCACTGGCCTACCGGCTGGCCTACACGGACCTCCGCAGGGCCGTCCTCCAATGTGTTGGTCGCACTCCAGAGCAGCAACGGCAGCGCTTCTGCGTGCTGCGCCTGGAGGAGGTCGGCTGGCCATTCGCGTTTGACCAGCAACTCCGGGACGCCTGCCGGTGGCGGCTGAGGGCTGATAACCGCGACACCGAGGGAATCATCGACCTGGTGGCGCTGGAACAATTCGTCGCCCGACTTCCAGAAGGAACAGTGGAGTGGGTCCAGTGCCATCGCCCGGCGTTGCTGGATCAGGTGATCGAGCTGGTGGAGGACCATATGGCGGCCATCCCGATGGCAGGACAGCATGTCTCTTTTCTCTCTCTCCCTCTGCTCCCCGTCCTCGCCCCATTCCCCCACCATGGAGGCGGGGGCTGGCTCCACCCCAGCCGGCCAGCCGCACCTGCGGTGCCCTCCTGTTTCCTACTTCCTTGTCTGTGTCTTCTCTCCCTCAGGTGAGTGGTGTCCAGAACACCATTGCAAAGGGAGAGTCTGGGCCAGTATGCTGGCGCTGCGGGGAACCAGGGGACCTCCAGCATCAGTGCTCGGCGATGGAGGTGGGCATGGTGGTCCGGATCCCCGACGTGCCAGGGACTGTCCTCGATCGGGCTGGAGCGTATCGCATACTGGTGAGTATCCAAGGGGATACGTATCATACCAGTCAAATAAGACTTAAACCAGTCACAAGCCAAGTCATCCATGCCATAGCATTTCAGTTTTAGCAGCAGTATATCGTAATCTAGCATATCAAAAGCTCTTGATAGATCACAAAATACTACACCAGTTAGCTCCTTCTTATTGATGGATTGAATCCAGTCTTCCACCACAGTGTGTAAAGCAGTCTTGCATGAATATAGTTTTCTAAATCCAGACTGAGAAGGTGTTAATAGCCTGTGATGGCTAAGGTATTCATACAGTTGGTTGTGCACTACCCTTTCAAGAATCTTTGATACACCCGATAGAAGGGACACCGGACTGTAATTGTTCAGGTTTGTCTTGTCCCCTTTTTTGTGGATAGGCATGATTTTTGATTGTTTCCATTTTATCGGGAACTCTCCAGTACTCAGCGAGCAGTTGAACAGTTTGTTGAGGGGAGGGCCAAGAATATGTGCACCTACTTTCAAGAGCTTGTTGTCAATAGTATCTAGTCCAGTTGCTTTTTTAACTTTAAGTCTGGACAATAGACTTATGACAGACTCCTCAGTGATTGGAGTAAAAGAGAAAGTGCTGTCGGCATTGTTGATAAACTGAAAAGGGCTGAAGTAGGGAACAGTATTTGAGATGGATTTATACAAATCATCTTTGACTTTGTGGAAAAACGTATTCAAGCATTCCGTTATTCCTACCGTGTCAGTAATATTCTGATCATCATGCTGAATACAATTGATGGTGTTCGGTGTCTTACTTGGAAGTAAGTTCCGAATGGCTTTCCGCAGTCCAACCTGTCCCTCTTCAGACCCTTGGATGACTAACTGTGCTGCATGATCTTTTTTGACTTTGCGACACAGATATATCTGTGTCGCAAAGTCAAAAAAGATCATGCAGCACAGTCAGTCATCCATCTCTTTAGGG
This sequence comes from Neoarius graeffei, assembly GCF_027579695.1. NCBI lineage: Eukaryota > Metazoa > Chordata > Actinopteri > Siluriformes > Ariidae > Neoarius > Neoarius graeffei. The sequence continues at coordinate 5,390,878 of NC_083582.1, read as the reverse complement.
TTGCCTGATCAAAAGATTGATTCTTGTTGGTGAAGTTATGATATTTTCGAGTTGATACAGCATGCAGGAGAATCTAAATTTGCCTATAGAACCTAAGTTGTCAGTAATCAATGAGTCACAGTTTAAATCCCCCATAATTATGATCTCCTTGTGCTCATCACATACTTTGTCCATAGGTGTAAGTGGTTAGTACGGTCGCCTCACAGCAAGAAGGTTCTGGGTTTGAGCCCAGCGGCCGGTGGAGGCCTTTCTGTGTGAAGTTTGCATGTTCTCCCCGTCTCTGCGTGGGTTTCCTCTGGGTCCTCTGGTTTTCCCCACAGTTCAAAGACATGCGGTTAGGTTAATATGGGACGGCCTTGGGCTGAAGTGCCCTTGAGCGAGGCACCGAACTCCCAACTGCTCCCCAGGCACTGTTAGCATAGCTGCCCACTGCTCTGGGTATGTGTGTGTGGTCATTGCTCATGTGTGTGTGCATGTGTGTGTTCACTGCTTCAGATGGTTTAAATGCAGAGAGGAAATTTCACAAGTGTGTGATGAATAAAGTTGTGCTTTCTTTCTTTCTTTCTTTCTTTCTTTCTTTCTTTCTTTCTTTCTTTCTACATTCATCAAATTTATTAAAGAAATTCTGGTCGTGGGGCGGCATGGTGGTGTAATGATTAGCACTGTCGCCTCACAGCAAGAAGGTCCGGGTTCGAGCCCTGTGACTGGTGAGGGCCTTTCTGTGTGGAGTTTGCATGTTCTCCCCGTGTCCACTTGGGTTTCCTCCGGGTGCTCCGGTTTCCCCCACAGTCCAAAGACATGCAGGTTAGGTTAACTGGTGACTCTAAATTGACCATGGGTGTGAGTGTGAATGGTTGTCTGTGTCTATGTGTCAGCCCTGTGATGACCTGGCAACTTGTCCAGGTTGTACCCCGCCTTTTGCCCTTAGTCAGCTGGGATAGGCGCCAGCTTGCCTGCTACCCTGTGGAACAGGATAAAGCAGCTAGAGATAATGAGAGGAGATGAGAATGAGAAACTGTGGTCGTCAAATGGAGGGCGGTACATGCTACAGACCATAGACATATAAACATAGATGCCGCATTGAGTTGGGTGGCCCGTTGCTGGGATACATCAGAGTGTCCGCCATATTGGATGTGGCAAATCTTCCCTGTAAACCAATGCAAGTAAATGGACTGAACTTCATAAAGCCCCTTTCTACAATAATATTTAACTCAATGCCTTTTATTCACCCATTAACACACACACGTATATATTTGGGAAACAAACAGGCATCAAAACAACATATATAACTTTTAATGTGATGGTTATAAATAGTGTGTGAAATACCCTGTACACTGCAAACTAGTGACAGATACACGATAGATAGCTCAGGTAAGCTAATCAGTCAGCATACCGTAGCAAGCTACCAAAACCTGAGGCCACAATAACCAACCTACAAGACTGAATATCATAAATGATGGAAATAGTGGAAAAACTGGAAATAGTGAATGAAAATAAAAATGTACTGTTTTATTTATTGAGTCACCACACAGACCTACTCTCGTTGAATAAAGTGAGCTGAATGACCGCCAAACTGAGTTCAGCCAGGTTCTAACGTCATACCAAAACAAAATACATCACTGATTCCTTCACATTCAGAAAGGTTAAAAACATTCATCATACGTTCAAAAACGTTCATCATAGTGTGACACTGTATTATCTAATTCTCACTGCTTATAACTATACACCTACCTGGTGGAGATGAGCTGGGAAACTGAAGACTGAAGGAACAGCTCCCTCTCTGATCCTGACTGTCTGACCTGTTCTGTCAAAATCCTCCATTCTGAAGTGTTCACTGCAGAGCATGGATGACGGAGTAGCAGAAAACCCTTCCTGTCGCACAGCTGTCTCCCACTGCTTTTTCATCTCTTTATTTTTGGGAAACCTACATAGTATGTGAAAAGTTAGCTAAGCAACTAACAACAATCAGAGTAGTTACGAAGGAAATACTTCGTTGTTTGGAGACAGGTTTTACTGAGCGGCTATTACGCGCAAGACTTCATATTAGCCACAAAGTCAGAAAAATCTGTTCGTAAAATTACGTTATAATGACCAAATACAATGAAAACTATTTTTCCAGTCTCACCTGTGAAAGGTAATCCCATGTGATCTCGTTTGGACGGTAAACCTGTTGGTACAGTTAAACATAGCACATGAATGAGGCATCTTTATTCTCGGCTACTGTCTAGACACTATACCAGAGACGGTTGAAGAATCTCCACTTTGCCACATCCAATATGGTGGCGAGGATGACGTTTGATTCTATGCAGAAGGCGGCGTCTATGTTTATATGTCTATGCTACAGACTAAAATGTTCTTACGGGAGGGTGGCATAAGTTCTGCCCATATGGCCTCAAGGCCTGATATTACAAGATCCAAACGGGATTTAAAACGGATTTTGTTACAGATGTACAGTGCAACACCCCCTCCATGCCTTGAACCACGGTCGTGTCTGAGTACATTATAACTGTTAATTAACACGAGATCATCAGTAATGGTTTCATCTAACATTGTTTCAGTCACAGCAAAAATGTCAGCATTACTGTTATCTAAAAACATTTCTACTTGTGCTTTCTTTTTCAAAAGACTTCTGATGTTTTGATGAACAAATAATATTTGTGGTGTGATTTTATAGAGATTGTGTGAGGCTCGTTATTTGTAGAAAATTCATACCCATCAACCTCTTGGAGTTGTCCTACCAAGCCTACTGCGCATGCCCAGAACACATGACATCATATCTTGGAATTTGGACCGAGTTTTGTCCTACCGATCAGCTGGGCTGATAGAAAATCGGTGAGTATTTCACGCATTTGCCGATTTTTATGTTTTGTGCATATTAGTCGAGTCTTTGGCCAAGTCAAATAATTTGTAATGACTTGTTTTGAATAATAAAACGGTCTGTATGAGAACTTGCTAATTCTGTCACGCAGTGGGCACTGTGCAGTCAAAGTTATGACGGGGCATCGTTTCGTTTGTTTATAAATACTGTATTTTATACGTTTCTGAATTGCAAATATGCCTACATTGTAATTATTGAATATAGCTTATTTGGTTGAGTAAATCAAACAATTTGAATGTAATATAAAAAAAAACAGCGTCAAAACAGCTGGAAGCTTGAGGTAGGATTTTCCTGACAAGCAGCACGGCTCGGCAGACGAGTCTGTCGGGTTTTCCTACCCTCCTGGATTTTGCGCATGCGCAGTAGGCTTGGTAGGACAAATCCAAGAGGTAGGATAACTTTACAGAACACCGGCTGCCGGCCATACAGCCGACTACACAATTAAGTCCAGCCGGCTACTTTAAAGAATATTTTTTTTGTAGCCCACAGGCTCTAAATATTAATTTTCGATTTTAATAAAATTAAATGTTTATCTAACGGACTGACAATAATGCCAAACTGAACTGCACTCATTTAAGTTGTGATTCGCGCTGTTTGTACCGAGAATAACCACAAATTCCCCGCCGACTTCGTTGATCAAGGGAGAGTAACTCATCCGCGGCCCCGACATGCGGTGTGTGCGCGCGCACTTGGCGGAGGCAGTAGTGTGTTGGGGCCGTCGGAGGAGACATCGGAGGGAACAGAAGCAGAGATAACGCTTATTTTGTCTTTCACCTAGAGACATGATTCAAACTTTAAAATGGAGACAAAATTCTCCTGTGTGGATCTGGCATTCAACTTTTTTGCTAGGTTCTATACTTTTTGATCAGTCCCAGATCAAACACCATGAGCAAATCTGGAGAAATTCAGACTTTATAATGGGTGTCTATGGCGTTACACACCAGTGGAGCTCAGGAGTTTAGAGTGTAGGCAGCTTGAAAAAAAAAGCTCTAACTTTCTCATTTAAACTGTGTTTTCAGCCACAATTTACACTCTACACACACAATTTCCTTAAAAGTTGTAGTCACACTTGTCTTGATTCACACAATGTGTCTACCTGAGCGATAGGACTTACAGTTTTTGAATGAGAAGCCTGAAAGTAAGGAGAGGACAGCCGCACTCTCCCATAGACTCCCATTATAAACGTGGCAGCGCTTTTACTGCAAAATCAGAAAAGTCACTTGTTTTTAACTCGCTCTATTGTCCACATTTTTTACACTAGGGACAAAAGAAATTACATTAATGTGTTCATGGGAGCCTTGTAGCACTCAATGTGAAAGAATTTTGTGAATAGCTCCTTTCATTTCGTAGAATTTTACAAGCCAAATAGCACTAAACTCAGCTGGATTGGAGCCAAAGTCTTAGTAGACCATTATAGACTTGCAATCTTTTCTCAGCCAGCACTGAGGAAAACAGTTGATAAGATGTCGCAGACTGACATAGTTACAAAGCCTAAACAATCATCTTTGCAAGTCGTCATCAAGGACACACAGACATCTGACTTGCAAGACTCCCAACATTCAAAAACAGATGACTCCACTTCCCCTCGCATGGATTTCCCAAATAGCATGAAAAAATTGCTCCCAATGGCTACACTCTCTTTTTCCAGCCCAAATTTGTCGCGACAAGCAGTGTACCCAGTTCGCCCAGGACTTTCAGCTGGCTACAAATCTTTTTCACCATCCAAAAGATACATGTCATCTCCAATCCTTTCACCCTCAAACCAAATGGAACATTTAGAAAGTCTTGTTTGATGTACTCTGGGTCCCTGCAAATGGGTGTAGTGTTGAAAACCAGCCGGGACCCAATGTGCCTATGCCACTCTCTATTCCTGTGTTGATAAGAAACAGAAAACATAGAGCACATTTAACCCTGGGGGTGAACCAATCTAATCTCCTTCCTGTTTTAAAACAGCATCAGAGTGCACAAGCAGATATTACTTCTAGACTTTCTGTAAAGCTAGCTCTTCTCAATGTTAGATCACTTTTAAACAAGTCATTTTTAATTAATGATCTTATTTGCAAACACAATCTTGATTTTTTGCTTCTAACTGAAACCTGGCTGGATCAAGCAAATAGTGCTACCACCCTTATTGAAGTAGCTCCCCCAAATTTAAATTTTTTGAATGTTACCCGACAAGGGAAAGGTGGAGGGATCGCAAATATATTCAAAGTCTCTTTTCAATGTAAACAATCCTCACTTGGTGATTTTATGTCCTTTGAACACTTATGTGCACTTGTTACATGCTCTCCTAACATATCATTATTAACTATTTATAGGCCTCCGAGACATTCAGCCAAAGTCTTTCTTGAAGAGTTTGGTGAACTGTTATCAGTCATTTGCTTAGAGTTTGATTTGTCTTATTATATCTGGGGATTTTAACTTGCATGTAGATAATACTGATAACATTTATGCCAACTACTTGCAATTATTGACAACTTCAACCTAGTACAACATGTACAGGGGCCGACCCACTCTCGTGGTCATACTCTTGACCTTGTCATCACAAAGGGTCTTACTGTTTCTAGTACTGTTGTTGACCTGGCCTTATCCGATCATTTCTGTGTTTTCTTTGATGTTTCTATGTCTCCTCACATTCAGAACAGCTTAACGACTATAGGTAGGGGAGTCATAAAAGACAAAACATGTGCTCTCTTTGAGCAAGCTCTCTCTCAGAACTCAACCAAAATGTCAGACTCTGTAGATGATTTACTGGAAATTTTTAATTTAAATATGACCCAAATTATGGATGATATTGCTCCATTCAAAATCAAAAGAGTCAATGATAAGCAGAAAGCACCATGGAAGCAGTACCCGACTGTTAAACTGCTAAAGAGAGAATGTAGAAAGACTGAAAGAAAATGGCGCAAATCTAAACTTCACATTCATTATCAAATCCATAAAGAGATGCTTTGTAATTATAATTATGAAATTCGTAAAGCAAGACAGTCTTTCTTCTCCAACATCATCAGCAGGAATATGAACAATGCCCATGTGCTATTTTCAACAGTGGAGAAGCTAACTAATCCCCCACCACAATTAGCACCTGAACTTCTCTCAGTTAATAAATGCAATGAGTTTGCATCCTTTTTCAAAGGTAAAATTGATAAAATACGGCAGAATATTTCTCATAATATATCTCAGTTGCAAAAAATTGAAAAACTGCAATCACCAGTGACACAGATAGATAACTTCAACACAATGTCAGAATTTTGTTTAATTGATTATGAGACTCTTGAAAAAACTGTACGAAATCTCAGTTCCTCAACATCTGAATTGGACATTCTGCCCACCAACTTTTTTAAGTCTGTTCTTCATCTTATAATTACAGATGTGCTTCAAATTATAAATACATCCTTGGAGACTGGCGTTGTTCCTGTGTCCCTAAAAAAAGCCGTTGTAAAGCCCCTTCTTAAAAAAAATAATCTGGATCCTTCAGTATTAAATAACTACAGGCCAATATCAAATTTACCATTCATTGGGAAAATCCTTGAAAAAATTGTCTTCAATCAATTAACTGCCTTCTTGATAGCAAACAGCCGTTTTGATAATTTTCAGTCAGGATTTTGTGCCAATCATAGCACTGAAACAGCGCTGATTAAGGTTATAAATGACATACGTCTTAATACTGATGCAGGCAAAACATCGGTCCTGGTATTACTGGACCTCAGTGCAGCTTTTGATACTGTTGATCACAACATACTGCTATATCGACTTGAACACTGGGTTGGATTGACTGGTAAAGTTATCAATTGGTTAAATTCATACTTAGAAGCTTCTCTGTTACCCTGGGAAATTGTTCCTTAATGTCAATGTCCTTGACCTGTGGTGTCCCCCAGGGGTCGATTCTTGGACCATTACTTTTCAACCTTTATATGCTCCCACTTGGGCAAATTATCAATAACAATTCAATTTTGTATCACTGCTATGCAGATGACACCCAAATTTATTTTGCTCTATCACCTAATGATTATGCCCCCCTTGAATGTCTCTACCAGTGTATCAATAAAATCAATAGCTGGATGTCACAAAATTTTCTTCAGCTGAACACAGATAAAACAGAAGTAATTTTATTTGGAAAAAAAGATGAAAGACTCAGGATTACCACTATTCTTGACACAAAAGGGATTAAAACTAAAGAAATGGTTAAAAATATTGGTATTTTCATTGACAGCGAGCTAAACTTTGACAGTCACATGAAAGCAATCACTAAAACGGCATTTTATCACCTAAAAAACATTTCCAAACTAAGAGGACTTATGTCAAAAAATGATCTGGAAAAACTAATACATGCCTTCATCTCTAGTAGGGTTGATTACTGCAATGGCCTTTTCACAGGCCTGCCAAAAAAGACCATCAAACGACTTCAGCTGGTTCAAAATGCAGCAGCTAGGGTTCTCACACGAACAAAAAGAACAGAGCACATTACTCCAATTCTAAGGTCCCTTCACTGGCTTCCAGTAAGCTACAGAATTGACTTTAAAGTATTGCTACTGGTATACAAATCTCTAAATGGTACAGGGCCCAATTACCTCTCTGATATGTTGCAGCAGCCTAACCCAATCAGATCTACCAGATCAAAACAGAAAAATTTACTATTAAAACCAGTTGTTAAAACAAAGTATGCAGCTTTTAGCTACTATGCAGTACAGCTTTGGAACCAACTGCCAGAGGACATTAAAAATGCTCCTGCTGTTGGCAGTTTCAAATCTAGGTTAAAGACCAAGCTGTTCTCAGATGCTTTCTGTTAAATAATTAATATTGTCTTCTTTACATTTTTTATAATCTTTACTTCCTCTGCATGTTTTAAATTTACTTTAATTTTAACTTTATTCTATTTTATTCTTTATTCTATTCTGCTGGTTTCTTTTTTCTCCTCCTATTTGAACTTCTACTTCATTTTATTTTTTTATTTCTACTATTGTTTAATTCTTATTATTTTCTTTTAATTCTTTTAATTAATTGTTTTAGAATAAAAATAAAATTATTTTATGTAATTTTATTTCTCTATTGTTTACTGTTTTTGTTTTTACTTCTGTAAAGCACATTGAACTGCCATTGTGTATGAAATGTGCTATATAAATAAACTTGCCTTGCCTTGTCTTTCGTTTCCATGTAAATCAGCGTTGTTCGAGGAGAGGGAACTCTGAGAAAAAGCGCTCTTTGCTTGTTATATTGTGTCTTTTCCCTGCACCGTTACCAAGGCGACGAGCTCCACTCAGGGAGCAGAGAGGGGCGGGGCTGCTCTCTCTCTCTCATGGTGTATTGAGCTGTTATATTTACAGAAAAATTCATGTTAAAAGGTGTCTCATGCTGCATCAGATTCATCAGAAGGTGGTAACTCAGGTGACCGGCAAAGAAATTCATTATATTTTGTGAAATTATTCCTGTCTAAATATAAGTTATGGCAGCCATCTTGAAAAAAAATTAAAAAAAAAATGCCTACCTACCCTAGTTTTGAAATCTCCGTAACCGGAAACACACATTTTTTTTTTTTTTGGCCTCAGTAATATCACTTGCAAAATATCTGCACACTCATACTGTCATTCTGTGCTCACTGTTACTTATTTAAATTTACTATTCATCTTTGCACTATGCACCATATTGCACCAAAAGGGAAATCCTTTCTGTGATGAACAGCTAAAATCCAGATTCATATATCAGTAATATCACTTGTAAAATATCTGAACACTTATACCGTCATTCTGTGCACACTGTATACTTTATATTTATTTATACATTTCATACTTGACCTACCTGGATTACTTTGCACTATGCACCTATTTTTGTTGTTGTTTGCTTGTTTGTTTTGTGTACACACTTTTTTATCTGTTTTGTACTATGAGAGCTAAGTGAACCGGAGTCAAATTCCTTGTGTGTCCACATACCTGGCAATTAAAGTGTTTCTCATTCTGATAGCAGTAGAGCCAAGCAGAAGAATATGTTCAGAGTTCACTGAGTCCTTCCATTTCAGAAAGATGATGGCGCAATAAACCTCAGTCCGTAAAATCCAGAGTTAATCTTTCTGATATTCGAGTTCAGCAAAGTCCAGTCACCCGTTTCAGCACTTACTTTACTGAAGGACTTTTCCCACTTCAGTAGAACAACAGGGTGTGGAAGTACAGCCAGGAGTAATACAACAGCAAATACTGCCCTGGGGATGCCAAATGTGGCAGCGCCCCTTACGCTACTTGCACAACACTGAAACATCAGCTTGGTTACTAAGAAATCTGAACCTATTGCTGAAGTTCGAAGTCCCGGCCGACAAACGTCAGAATGAGAGACGACTAGCGAAGTTCATGCTGTTAGCGCGGTTAAAGGACAAAGAAGTTGGTCCAGTTGTGACATGCAATCAAAAAGTGGTTAAAAAAAATGTGTGCAACACAGGTCCCCAGTGAATCCATTTGAAACTGTTCAGAAGGTTTTCATGGAACTTGGTACAGACCTCTCTGCAAGGGTCAGATCCCTCAAAAACAAACTCCTTCAGTGAATCCACAAGTTAACTGATAATGTTGGATCTGGAATTTTTGACCTCTAAAAGTTCCCTTCTGTCCAGCCAACACCATGTTCATTTACTCTTCCTGTTACTCATTCTCAACTCTTACCGTATGTACCTTGAACTTTGCACTTTATTGGGTTTTTCTTAAACATGTTACATGTTAAGATTCAGTATTTGTAAATTGTCACATAGTATTGAGCAGTGTTACAAAAGCATTTGCTGATTATTTCGAGACCGGAAGTTATGTCGCTCAGTAACCTTGTTAACAGATTTATCAGATTAATAATTGTGTATCGTACTTGTTCTGTATGGTCTTGTATACATGACTCACGTTTGATGAGACATGTTCTTTTATCTTGGGGTAGATTTATACTCAATGTCAAAGTTTACAAGTCTACAATGTAGCACAAGTTGAGTGCTAGGACTGGGACAATTGGGTCTCATTAGTTTGCATTTACTTGGCCCTGTTGGAAGGGATTTGATGCTGGTACAGTTTAAATAAAACAAATATTTCAAATGTATATTTTGCATCTGTAATTATTTATACATTTGATTAGAAGTTAATGGTTCTAAATTATAAAGTTAAGTTACATTATTTTGCAGTGTGGAATTTTTAATTCCTTTTAAATTATTCTGCTATGCTAATTTAACTAAATTAAAGTGGTGTAAGTACAAAAGCCATCGTCCCGTCTGGAAACTACAAATCCCATCAACCCACTTCCGCGTTGACCTATGTCACGCCTGGGTGGGATCACCTACGTCACGTCCTCCATGACGTCACTTCCACCCCGACTCTATAAGTGACCCGGAAACGCTCAGCTCTCTCTCTCTCGTCGTGGATCTCAAGCCATCCAGACACAAAGAGATACCCTGCACCAGAAAACCCAAGAAAAGATGTCTTTCTATCAAGAACAGAATTTAGCGCTTTTCTTTTGGTTCACCATTGGCCAGAGTAGACCCCAGAATTGCGCAAATTTTAACTCAGTCAAGTTACAACTGGTTTTGTTTGTCTATTATAGTAATGTTACAAACTGCCGCCCAAAACAGTTCATTTATAGTTAGAAGCGACCGGATTCCTTCTAATTAAAGCGCTGTGCACATTGTTTGATCAGAGACTTTCTTCCCACGAACTATGAAATGTCGGACCAAGAATTCTCTGCTTTCTACAGAAGCGACTCACGTGCTCCTGTGGACTCCAAAAGTTTCGGAACGTCTCTATAATCTTGCACTGGGAGTAAGATACTGAAGTAAGAGACTGGCATTTTGGGCATAAAAACTAGTCTTAGGAATTAGCTTTATTAAGCAGTGTGAATTAAACTCAGGAATTGTTTAATTGTGTACACTGTAGACACTCAGTGTTGAATTGATTGTTCTATTTTGTTTTGATCTCAATTGTTAATAGATAGGTAGCATGCTTTCCTCTATTCCTTTCTAACACTTTAATTTCATTATTACATATATTTTGACCTCATCAAGGCTTCAGTGGATTTAGGAATGTTATAAGCTAGTGAATTAGCAAATCTGAGCTAATCCTTTCTCCTCAAATCCCACGTGGTGACCCCCACACCTCAGATAAGGCCTCACACACATACAAACACATCTTAGCTAGCAACCAAAGCTAACTCTTTTGTTCTACTTAGAAACACTTGGTCACCTCCCCCTACACTCACACACACACACACACACACACACACACACACACACACGCTCATCAAGTATATATCATATTTGTATATATTTCAATTGCTATTATTCATTTTTTTCTTTGTTATAATAAATTCAATTATTACTGAAACTGTGTGTTTATTTGTTGTACCGATATTTTTGGAAGTCGCCCAATCTCAAAAGAATTCCAAGGTGCATATGAGTTATGTAATATGGTAAGTGATCATAATAATTTGGAATATACCATAATTTAGCTGTTTGGTAATTTATTATTAAGCACCAAAATTAATGGTATTAATTAATGAGATTATCAATGAGACTGATTTAATGAGATTATCAATGAGACTGATTTAATGAGATTATTAATGAGACTGATTTAATTAGGTTGATCACTTAACACCAACTGCACCTCCATAAACTGGTGCCCCGTGTGAGGAGATTGGTTTGTTGACTTCTTGAATATTGTTGCAACAACAGATAAATTATCAATTTGATTCAGCAGTTGCCAAGGTATATCCCCAGGTGTGTTAAACGGTTAACAGTAGCGTGATAACCATATCACAAATACTAATAACCTATTCATAACTTAGGATAAGAGATAGCATTTCCAAACGAAAACAACTTTATCAACTGATTAATTGATTACATAGTTAATATTAATAAATAATTAATTAATAAATTAACTCATCGATTGATTAATTATCCAATATCCAACCTAAGCAAAATGGCATCCCCTCGTGTCTCAGAAACTGAAGACAACGTTCAAGACGTGTCTCTCTTTGAGGTCATCGCAGACCTCATTCACTGCTGTGCCTCCGAAAGGGATTAGGGACATGAGTAAGCGTGAATGCCAAATTAACATAGTTAACTCAATAAAACATATGAGAGACCCAAAGAGAACAACTATTAGTGTCCAAGAGGCACTAGGTAAGCGATTCCTGTTGCACTTCCAGGATACTGATCAAGAGATCAGATGCCTCCGCGGAGAGGTTAAAAGGCTGACCACCAGCAACGCCGAGTTGGCAGCCGAAGTCAGTGATTTATATAGGGAGTGTGAGCTCTTGAAGGACTCCCTTGATGACTGCGCCGAAAAGCTAGAGAAAGCCAAAAAGGGCGCCAAAAGGGCTGCCAAGGAGCAGACCCCCCAAGAAGGGCGCGAGGGGTGTGAAAGACCCCCAACAATGCGCCGAAGCTCACAGTGGGAAGAGGCGTCCGAACCGGACACCGTGGATTACCTGGTCAAGAACCAGACACCCCGCCAAACTCCATCAACTCGCTACACGACCCCGTCGTCGTTTAGCCAGGGTGGAGTCATCCTGCACTCATCCCGAGCCCAGGCCCGTAGCACACCCAGGTCAGTGTGCTACAGTTTCCCTGATCCATCTTCGGATGAGTCAGACTACGTATCTCGTGCGAAACGGGAGCGATACCAGAGTAGCTCAGATAGTAAGTACTCAGGAGAGCGAAGGAGGCCGCACAAGGACGTGCACCAAGCCCTCCGCATACGGCAAATTGACCTACTTGCCCAAGATGTCGAGCAATTCGATCCTGACAATAAAAGAACTAATGTAAATTATTATTTACGAAAATTGACCGATGCCTGATGGACCTACCGAAAGCCACAACGCGAGAGAAACTTAAACTGATCTGGAAGACCTCCAGTAGCAGCGTTCGTGCCTTTTTAGAGATGCTACCCCAAACGTTCGCGATAGTTATTCGAAACTTCGCAACTACATGAGGGAAGAATATGCGCCGTACATGGATGAAACCTCCGCGACATTGTGTGCCATACAAATCAAACAAAAACGGTCTGAGGCGCCTCGTGAATATTATAGATGGCTACGTACTGCCTATTTCCAGGGTAGTAGCGCACCAGGCTTGGAAGAAGATAGAGGCTTCAAATCCCTCTTCTTACATAATCTCCACCCAAGCGTGCAGACTCAAGTCACACTGACGTGTTGACAAGGGTTCTACTCGATGAGGGAAATTAGGCAACTAGCCCAAATGACCTGGGAGACCATTGTCAAAACCACAAATGGAAACGATGATGAACCCAGAGTCCTTAGCCTCCAGGGTGAGGACAAGCCCCCACTAGCCTTAGACGGAGGTGAAGCTCCAAAAGGGGGACCCACCTGGAAAAATCCTGGTCCGAACCGCCCCGTGCCAAGCCACCACCAGGGTGAGTGGAAGAATCGGCAAGGTAAGGCCAGGAGAGACTGATGGCAAGGCCACAGTGACCATGGCAACCGCTCATCAGATGAGAATGGTCATAAGGAACAAAGCGGTTGGCAGCAAGACCGTCATCCCCGCTCTGGCCAGAGACGGCAGGAGCGCTCTGACTGTAGCTCTACACATAGGGGTAGAGATGACCAACACAGTGACTCAGACCAATCTGGTGAGTTCCACGCAGAGCTGGATTCTTTAAAAGCCCAGTTGGCTGATGTTGTGTATTGGCAGGTTAAGTTTGTCCTACTGTTCATTCCATCCACTCTCCACTCCTTTATATACTACTGTTTACATTGTGTATGCAGATTCCCGGGTTGTACAATACAGAGAGTGTATCTGACTTCATGCCTCCTGTGTCGTTAATCTATAATTAAGTGTAGCTCCGTAAAGGAGCCAGGATATAACATACTGGCGATGAGGGTGGTTCGTTCGTACATTCTGTTAGTTGCGACGAAATATCTGCTTTGAAGTTTTTTTTTTATCCCTTCACGCGGTTGTTTCATGTTTTTTTTTGGCTAAGCGCAGCCGCTAGCTACTGGCTGTGAGAAGATTGGACTGCTAGCCGGTGTTGTGACGGACAAGGATAATTCTACAAAGGTGAAGACGAAAAAGGGGAGGAAAATTAAACGACAGGCACAACAACAAACGAGAGAGAGAAACTGATGGCCCCCGACTGAAAGTGAAAGTAAGATCCGAACTGCTAAAGAGGTAAATAAGAATAACTGTTGGAAAATGGCTGCGCTGTTAGGAAATATTGGACCATTTGATGAAGCCACCGAACAGTGGAGTGCATACACAGAGAGGTTTGAGTACTTTGTGCTTGCAAATAAGATTGCAAATGATGTTAAAGTGCCAACCTTTTTGAGTGTCATGGGAGGAAAAGCATTTAATCTGTTATGCAGTTTAATGCAACCACATAAACCTGGAACAAAATCATATGCTGAGATAGTGAAGATCCTAGGAGATCACTATTCCCCCAAACCACTCATTATTGCCAAACGGTTCAGATTCCATAAAAGGAACCAGGAAGAGGGTGAATCGGTGTCAGAGTTTGTAGCCGCGCTGAAATGTTTATCTGAACACTGTGAATTTGGAGCGTCCCTAAATGACACCATACGAGACAGACTGGTGTGTGGGCTACGCAGTGAGTCCATTCAAAAACGGCTGCTTACTTAGGCAAAATTGACACTAAAACAGGCTATAGAGTTAAGCACCTCCATGGAAATGGCTGCACGCGATGCACAGCAATTAAGTGCCGCAACCCAAGTACATAAACTGTCCTCTGAACCAACCAACAAAACAACAGCTGACAGGCCTTGTTACCGGTGCGGAAAAACAGGACATGAAGCACAAGAATGCTGGTGCAGGGAATTAGACTGCAGACATTGTGGTAAGACAGGCCACATTGAGCGTGTCTGTAGAAATAAAAACAGAACTGAAAAACAACATACTGAGGTGAAGAAAAGTGGTTTCAGGAGAAATAAAAAGAAACATATCAATAAGTTGGAACACAACCAACATGAATCAAGTGGTAATGAGTCTGACGATGAGATAGTATGTGTTCTATCAATCAGGGACAGTGATGATGGATACTGGGTCACCCCACTGTTGGAGAACAATCCTGTGTGGATGCAGATAGACATGGGTTCCCATCTGTCCATGGTGTCTGAGGCCATTTACAGAGAAAAGCTGCAACACCTTACCCTCCAACCAACAAAATTAAGATTATGATCCTATACTGGGGAGGCTGTTCCAGTTTTAGGATATGTGAAGGTAACGGTGGAATACAACAAGCAAAAAAGGACCTTACCTCTATACATCATTGCAGGAAACCGCCCAGCCCTATTCGGCCGCAGTTGGCTAGAAGAACTCAGATTAAACTGGCAAGAAGTTTTCCTTGTGGATGAAGGAACCACTGGTTCCCTACGGGAGGTCTTGGAGAAACACTCCAAAGTTTTTGATGGTGAACTTGGCAGCATGAAGGACATAACAGTCAAACTGACCATAAAACCAGGAAGTACGCCAAAGTGTCTAAAGGCGAGGCCAGTTCCCTATGCAATCAAACTGAAGGTAGAGGCTGAATTGGACCGGCTGGTTGAAAGTGGAGTATTGGAACAAGTGAGAACGAGTGACTGGGCCACACCAATTGTCCCAGTAATGAAAAAAGATGGGTCCCTCAGAATCTGTGGTAATTTCAAGGTCACCGTAAACCCAGTCTTAGCTGCTGAGCAGTATCCATTACCCCTGATCGACGACATCTTCTCAGGTCTGGCTGGAGGCCAAAAGTTTAGCAAGATAGACTTATGCCAGGCTTACCTCCAGATGCATGTTGTCCCGGAGTCTCAGGAACTGCTGACGATAGTGACACACAAGGGCCTTTACAGGTGTAAGAGGCTCCCTTTTGGAATTACGTCTGCTCCAGCCCTGTTTCAAAGAGCCATGGACCAAATTCTGAGTGGCCTTCCCGGCGTCCAATGCTACTTAGATGATCTTCTGATCACAGGGGCTGATGAAAAGACACACTTAAGGAACTTGGAAGCAACATTACAAAGACTGGAAGACTATGGTCTGAGAGTTCGACAAGACAAGTGTGAATTTTTCAAATCCTCAGTTGAGTACTTGGGCCATGTTATTGACAGTGCAGGACTGCACAAAGCGCCATCCAAAGTAAAGGCCATCTTGGAAGCACCCTCCCTGGAAAACGTGACTCAGCTGAGATCATTTTTAGGCCTTCTCACATACTATGCAAGATTTGTGCATAACCTTGCAAATAAGCTGAAGCCATTACACGAGCTGCTAAACAACACCAAGACATGGGAGTGGACCAACAGATGTGAGGCAGCATTCAGAGAAGCCAAAATGGCTCTGTGCGACTCTGATGCCCTCATACACTTTGATCCCGCACTACCCATCCAGTTGGCATGTGATGCCTCACCTTATGGTGTTGGCGCTGTAGTGTCACATATATTACCATCAGGGGAAGAGAGGCCAATCACTTCTGCGTCACGGACCTTGAGCCAAGCTGAAGGCAGATACGCCCAAATTGAGCGGGAAGCATTGGCTATAGTGTTTGGCGTGAAGAGATTCCATCAATATCTCTTTGGCAGAAAGTTCACTTTACTGACAGACCACCGACCACTCACCTCTATTTTTGGCCCCCACTCCGGAATCCCCTCCTTAGCTGCCAGTCGCATGCAGCGCTGGGCCCTACTTTTGTCTGCTCATCAATATGACATTAAATACCGGAAGGCAGACCTGCATGGAAACGCAGATGGGCTATCTAGGCTGCCATTGTCAGTCACGCACACAGAGCCAAAACCGGCTGAGATCTTTTACTTCAAGGATGTGACGTCAGCACCAGTAACCTCAGCTCATGTGAAGAAACACACTTGGGCAGACCTGGTTCTGTCTGAGGTGGTGGATGTAATCACCCGAGGTAAGATGGGTGTCATGACCCAGAGTCTGAAGCCATATCTGGTGAGGAGAAATGAGCTATCAGTCCAGGCAGGATGCCTATTGTGGGGCTACTGTGTCATTATTCCACCACCATTAAGAGGGAAAGTGCTGGATGAGCTCCACTCCGGGCATTGTGGAGTGGTACGAATGAAGGAGATCGCACGCAGCTACTTCTGGTGGCCAGGCCTGGATGCAGCTATAGAGGAAAGGGCAAAATCATGTCATATGACTGTCAGAAAGTAAGAAATCTTCCACAGCTGGCCCCATTACACCCCTGGGCCTGGCCTGAAGAACCATGGCAAAGAGTCCACATAGACTTTGCAGGGCCACTAGAGGGCAGTATGTTTTTAGTGGTGGTTGATGCACATAGTAAGTGGCCGGAGGCTGTTGTAATGAAGAACACCTCCACAGAGAAAACGATCGAAGAACTACGAAGCATTTTCAGTCGCTTTGGCTTACCACAGCAACTGGTTAGCGATAATGGGCCACAACTGGTGTCTGAAGAGTTCAAAGCATTCATGGAAGAGAATGGCATTCATCACATTAAATCTGCACCATATCACCCAGCTACCAATGGGCTGGCTGAAAGATTCGTCCAGACCATGAAGCAAGCTCTCAAGTCTGCACAAAGCACACGATCACTTAACCAGCGCCTCAGTGCCTTTCTGTTGTCGTATCGGAACACTCCTCATGCTACCACAAAGGTGTCTCCTGCCTCTGCCTTACTCAAAAGACAGCTCCGTACGCGTCTAGATCTTCTGAGACCTCTGAGGACAAAAGAGGTTGTCCACAGTCAGCAGAAGGCTCAGGTGGACAGAAGAGCTAAAGCACGGCTGCGGACCTTCATGGCCGGGGACCACATTCTTGCCCGGAACTATGCCAGGGGAGATAAGTGGAAACCAGCAACTGTTCTGGCAAAAACGGGTCCTGTGTCATACACGGTTGAAACCAGTGACCACATCATATGGAGGAGACACATCGATCAACTGCTTCATGCATCTGGTTTCAGTGATGACCCAAACGTTTCAGCATCTTCAGTTCCTGATCTTGACATCTACCCAGATCAACATCTGAAGAAACCCCAGATTCCACCAGTAGATGGGGATGTTCCCCCACCTACAGTCGGCCCTGAGCAGGTTACGCCACCACAACCAAGTGGCGAGACCAGTGGCATTCCCGTGGGTCGTATTTACCCCAAAAAAGACAGACGACCCCCAGATAAACTCTCATTGTAGTCTAGAGACTGACCCATGACGATGGGGCATAATAATCCCCAGGGTTCAGTCTGGGAAATGAGGCAGTCTACCCTCTTTCCCTAGCTAAGGAAACTACTTTGTTAATGCTGTTATTTGTTTATCAATTAGAAATGTTAAGGAAACATGTTAGGTATTGAAATGAAGAGTGGCTTGTTTTCTTATATGGGACATCAAAGTAAAGGGGGAGGGATATGTTGTGTATTGGCAGGTTAAGTTTGTCCCACTGTTCATTCCGTCCACTCTCCACTCCTTTATATACTACTGTTTACATTGTGTATGCAGATTCCCGGGTTGTACAATACAGAGAGTGTATCCGACTTCATGCCTCCTGTGTTGTTAATCTATAATTAAGTGTAGCTCCGTAAAGGAGCCAGGATATAAAAGCTGAGATTAAAGAACTGTTACAGGAGAGGTCAGACTCCTCAACAGATAAATAGAAACGAGCGTAAAAGGACAAAAGGCCTACTACGACCGAAAAGCCTCCCATCACAAATATCAAATAGGTGACAAAGTCCTATATTTTAACTTTACCAAGCCAGTAGGAGTTTAAAAAAAAAAGTTCCTACCACATTGGTCGGGACCTTTCGATCGTAGGAAAACTGTCCCCTGTCGCTTATCGTATTAGGACATCCAGGCCTAATCAAACTCCCTCGTATCGATGGATCCATAGCCATCAAATCAAGCCTTTTGAACAGTCTTCACTCCAAAAAGGGGGGACGATAGTTAGGCCCATCCTGTCCACCTAACTTGTACGCCTCACTCACCCATAAGCGTACACTGACATTCCCAGTCACATTCACCAACCCAACACCTTTCCGGAAGATTAGGTTTACCAACCCAAACACTAATACTTCTTTTCTTTCCTTCATTTCTTCTCTTTTCTTGTTTTTTTATGCGTAGGAAATGAAGTATACATGTTTCATGTTTAATGTTCAATGTTTTTTATAGATGAGATTCTGACCTAGTTAGATAGTGATTATATGCCCAAATGCCTATAGAATGATTATATGCCCAAATGCCTCTGCCTCCAACTGTCTTACTAGGAATCATGAGTTTACACAGTTTTCACAGGACATCATGAACTGTACAGAGCAAAGCCACTTCAGGGACTATGGACATGTGGACTGTACGGTACTGTGCTCTCAGTGCTACGACTCAGTCATACCCCTGAGACCAAAAGGGGGAATGTAAGTACAAAAGCCACTGTCCCGTCTGGAAACTACAAATCCCATCAACCCACTTCCGCGTTGACCTACGTCACGTCCTCCATGACGTCACTTCCACCCCAACTCTATAAGTGACCCGGAAATGCTCAGCTCGCTCTCTCTCATCATGGATCTCAAGCCATCCAGACACAAAGAGATACCCTGCACCAGAAAACCCAAGAAAAGACGTCTTTCTATCAAGAACAGAATTTAGCACTTTTCTTTTGGTTCACCATTGGCCACAGTAGACCCCAGAATCGCGCAAATTTTAACTCAGTCGAGTTACAACCAGTTTTGTTTGTCTATTATAGTAATGTTACAAACTGCTACCCAAAACAGTTCATTTATAGTTAGAAGCGACCGGATTCCTTCTAATTAAAGCGCTGTGCACATTGTTTGATCAGAGACTTTCTTCCCACGAACTACGAAGTGTCGGACCAAGAATTCTCTGCTTTCTACAGAAGCGACTCACGTGCTCCTGTGGACTCCAAAAGTTTCGGAATGTCTCTATAATCTTGCACTGGGAGCAAGATACTGAAGTAAGAGACTGGCATTTTGGGCATAAAAATTAGTCTTAGGAATTAGCTTTATTAAGCAGTGTGAATTAAACTCAGGAATTGTTTAATTGTGTACATTGTAGACACTCGGTGTTGAATTGATTGTTCTATATTGTTTTGATCTCAGTTGTTAATAGATAGGTTGCATGCTTTCCTCTATTCCTTTCTAACACTTTAATTTCATTATTACACATATTTTGACCTCATCAAGGTTTCAGTGGATTTAGGAATGTTATAAGCTAGTGAATTAGCAAATCTGAGCTAATCCTTTCTCCTCAAATCCCACGTGGTGACCCCCACATCTCAGATAAGGCCTCACACACACACACACACACACACACACACATACAAACACATCTTAGCTAGCAACCAAAGCTAACTCTTTTGTTCTACTTAGAAACATGTGGTCACCTCCCCCTACACTCTCACACACGCACACACACACACACGCTCATCAAGTATATATCATATTTATATATATTTCAACTGCTATTATTCATTTTTTTCTTTGTTATAATAAATTAAATTATTACTGAAACTGTGTGTTTATTTGTTGTACCAATATTTTTGGAAGTCGCCCAATCTCAAAAGAATTCCAAGGTGCATATGAGTTATGTAACGGTAAGTGATCATAATAATTTGGAATATACCATAATTTAGCTGTTTGGTAATTTATTATTAAGCACCAAAATTAATGGTATTAATTAATGAGATTATCAATGAGACTGATTTAATTAGGTTGATCACTTAACACCAACTGCAACTATATCCCTGAAAAGCTTCTCTCCTGTGGAACCCTGTGTATCTGTAAAAGCTCGTTAGACTCCGCAAACATTTTCTTCTGTTTATAGATTTCTATTGTTCATGGATTTTTACATGTTCATTCCTGTTCCTAATTTGAAAGATATTCCCGAGGGATTTCTCCAACTGTTGATCAGTGCTGGAGTCGTGTTCGATTTTATACAACACAGTCAGAGAGAAACAATTGTTAAATATTTAAAATATAATGTTCTGATGGAATAATAACATTTTGCAATGCTCTTTCTTTGTAAGGTGTCTTTAGAGTGAAATAAACATTTTAATTACATATTCAAGACTGGTCTAAAGACATTACTACTTTTTGAGCAATATTATTAATTTTGAACATTTATCGCTTTTTATTATATTACATTACACCATTATTATAACTTCCTTACAATTTGAATACTAATCTTCATTTTAATTTTTCATAGTTGTAATATATGTAAAGAAATATGCTTTTATTTTTATAATTTGTTCATTTTTTTTTGTTAGAGCATTGAGACTGAAATGCTTTGACATATTTATTATTATTCAAATTGAGGCATATTTAATTTGAGCCTCATTGACATAAAAGGATGCAATTAAAAAATACATCAAAAACAAGTTTGATTTTTAGAATTTCAGAAATTAACTGGCCGTGACTGTGATATCTGATCTGAATATTTCCCTGAATTTTCACTTGGGGATCAGTAACATCCATCCATCCATCTATCCATTCTTCAATCAGCCCTAATTTACATACCTCCTAGATTTAATAAAACAACGAAATGTATAATATTTGAAACATTCATAACATTTCTAAAGTTATTGCACATATTTTTCATGTCGTAACATCACGGTGTTGCTTTCTGGGCTCCACAGATCTTCAGAACCGCTCCATGCCAGTTTTGGGTCGTGCTCCGGTCTCGAACAGTAGTGTGGAACCGACCGGATGCCCTTCAGATCAGATTTGGTGCCAGTTCACCCTCGCCATCCACCTGGCACAATACCTAACATCTTGTATCCTCGTAGGAGTCGGTTACCCCGCCTGCAACGTCATGTCCTACACGCTGTACTCGAAGATCCTGAGACCCAAACCACAGGTGTGGTGATGATGCAGATTCAGTGAATTTAGTATTGTTGCTTTATTGCTCAGTGCACGAAACAGTGTTGAAGTTTTCGAATAGTGCTTTACAGCAAAGGAGTCATTTCTCTCTTTCCATAAACGTGTGTGTGCGCGCGCGCATGCAGGGTGTGTACATGGGCTGGCTGACGGCCTCAGGCAGCGGCGCTCGGACCCTGGGTCCTGTATTTGTCTCTCAGGTCTATACCATCCTGGGTCCTCGCTGGGCCTTCAGTCTGATCTGTGGGCTTGTCCTGGCAGCCATCGTTCTCCTCACAGCGATGTACAGACGACTCATAGCCTTCTCTATGCGCTACGGAAGGATACAGGAGGGATGAGGTCCGAGGGCCCAG
The DNA here is from genome assembly GCF_027579695.1 of Neoarius graeffei. Classification (NCBI taxonomy): domain Eukaryota; kingdom Metazoa; phylum Chordata; class Actinopteri; order Siluriformes; family Ariidae; genus Neoarius; species Neoarius graeffei. Next base: position 5,368,841 of record NC_083582.1, on the reverse strand, counting down.
ACTGGAGTATTTTACCTTTGTGAACTAAAGGCTCTGGATGGTGGGAGATGGACAGAAGTTTCCCAAATCTTGATGTGATTTCACAGGTCACGGAACAATGCGTTTTACAGATTAGAGTGTGTACACACACACACACACCTCCAGCTGTACATTTCTCTACTAATTTACATGTCTTAATTTGCATACATGATTGGCTTTTATATTTTATAATGTAATAACACAAAGGGCATGTGCTTAATGTGATAATGGTCTAAATTTTCCCAAAGCATTGTCTCTCACCGTGCAGGTATTTCATGAAGGACGGTGTTCTCTTCACTGAGACATTTATGAACAATTTATACTGACAAAAAAAAAGCCTTCAGAATAGAATGTATTAATAGCGATGCTATTTTGAAGTGTTTAATATATATACATGGATTTTTTTTTAAATCACAGATCCTCGTCATATCTGGGAACAAAGCTGTTTATTATAGAGCTTATATATTTCCATAGGAAAGCTAAATGAATGTTTTTAAAAAATATTTTATGGATGCTGTTAAGTGAAAAACTGGATGCTCAGGTTGGGTTGAGTTTTACTGCTTATTTAAATTAATACAGTATTTTAATGTAATACAGTTCAGACACTGAGTGCACGGTCACTAAAAACGAACTAAAACAGGTTGGTAAGTATTCTTTGTGGATATTTGTCCAGGACAAATGGATTATTCTGGGGGAATCATTCTGTAAAAGACCAAGTGGGTTTGAGTCTAATTGTGAAAATGTATTTATTAAACATTAAATAATTGAGCCACTGAACGACCATCGATTGTGAATTTAGACAAAATCAACTAATGCATAAACTTTTTTTATTGTCCAAAAATCACTGGAATCCATCTCTAAAAAGTAAAAATTATCCTAATACTGTTCATTTTGTATTGTGTTGTCAAAACAAATGATGTTCCACAGATAGGTCACTGTCGAGTTTTTACCCATAATGCACTGTAAATCCAGAGATTTCTAAAGTAGTTTATTCGAAAGCTTGGCATTTGACTGGAGAAACCGACTTCAAAATAGTTGTTTTGGTGTGTCCTAATAGAGAAAAAAAACCAACACTTTTTTGTATTTGTGTCGCAATTTGTAAAATTTAAATCTAACGATGTTTCTGGAGCACTTTCTAATCACAGTGTTGTCTGAATTCAGTCCTCACTACTACTGTTTCCTGTGTAATGCTTTATCGGTGTGTGGCAGCGGGGGCGTGGTCTAGCATCGGCCTGTGACAGGAGGGCGGAGTCAGGGAAGGTAAGTGGCAGAATCACTACACCTGTTGTTAATTAATGTGTTTGTGTGTCTTCCCAGTGACCGCGCCCTATTTAAGGGGAGAGAGCGAGAGCAGAGGGAGCTCTCTCCACAACCAGACGGCTGATGTGTGTACGTGTGTCTGAGTGTGTATAAAAGCTGAAAAGCTGAATAAAGAAAAGAGTTTTGTGAAATCAGTTTTGTCCTGCCGTCCTTCTGTGCTCCACCCACCTACACGAACTGCTACAGTGGTGCCGAAACCCGGGAATGAGCACAGAAGACAACAGCCCCATGGAGTCCTCCACCTTCCCCGACCTGATCCACGCCCTCGCCACGGCCCAACAGAGCCAGCACCAGGCGCTGCTCACCCTCCGAAAGGAGCAAGAACAACGGTTCGAGGCCCTGGTGCTGGCGCAACAGGAAGATCGTCGGGCGTTCCGGCACCTCCTCGCGTCGGCGGGGTCCACCATCTCCACCGCCGCGGGCCCTTCCCCCCTCACCCTCACGAAGATGGGCCCGCAGGACGACCCCGAGGCATTCTTCACGCTCTTTGAGCAGGTAGCAGAGACCTCAGGGTGGCCGGTGGAACAGCGCGCGGCGCGCCTCCTCCCCCTGCTGACAGGAGAGGCACAGCTGGCCACGCTACAGCTCCCCGCCGACCGCCGGCTGGCCTACGCAGACCTTCGCTGGGCCGTCCTCCAGCGGGTGGGACGCAACCCGGAGCAACAACATCAACGTTTCCGCGCTCTGCACTTGGAGGAAGTCGGCCGGCCGTTCGCGTTTGGCCAGCAACTCCGGGACGCCTGCTGGTGGTGGTTGAGGGCTGACAGCTGCGACGCCGAGGGACTCATCGACCAGGTGGTACTGGAACAGTTCGTCGTGCGTTTACCAGCAGGAACCACAGAGTGGGTCCAGTGCCACCACCCGGCGTCGCTGGATCAGGCAATCGAGCTGGCGGAGGATCATCTGGCGGCTGTCCCAATGGCAGGACAGCAGACGACCCCTTCTCTTCTCTCCTCTCTCTCTCTCTCTCTCTCTCTCTCTCTCTCTCTCTTCCTCCTGTGTCTTCTCCTCGCCCCATTCCCCCACCGCAGAGGCGGGGGCCGGCGCCACCTTAGCCGGCCCGTGTGTGACTCCCTTCTGTGTCTGTCTCTCCCCTCCCTCAGGTGAGTGAGCCCCAGAGCACTAGTGCAGAGAGGAAGCCCGGGCCGGTTTGCTGGCGCTGCGGGGAACCGGGCCACCTCCAACAGCAGTGCTCGGTAATGGAGGTGGGCGCGGTGGTTCGGATCCCCAATGCGCCAGGAGCCACCCTCGATCAGGCCGGAGCGTATCGCATACCGGTGAGTATCCAAGGGGATACATATCAGGCGTTGGTGGATTCTGGCTGTAATCAGACCTCAATCCACCAAAGCCTAGTGCAAGATGAAGCATTGGGGGGAGCACAATTGGTGAAGGTGTTGTGTGTGCACGGGGATGTTCACAACTACCCTTTAGTGTCAGTCCACATTTTTTTCAGAGGGGAAAAATTTATAGTGAAGGCGGCGGTTAATCCTCGCCTTACCCACTCTTTAATTTTGGGGACTGATTGGCCGGGATTTCGGGATTTAATGACACACTTAGTAAAGAGTGGGTCCTGCCATTTAACAGGGGGAGGTCCCGGTGTCGCTTTGGCAGGAGCAGCTGTCACAGAGCCGTCTACGTCATCTCCGCATCAGGGTGAGGAGCCGCCGGCTCCTCCTCTCTCTCTTGGGGAATCCCTCGCGGATTTCCCATTAGAGCAGTCACGAGACAAGACTCTGCGGCATGCGTTTGACCAAGTGAGAGTAATCGATGGTCAAACGCTCCAGCCAAACGCCACCCCGTCCTTCCCCTACTTCGCGATTATGAAGGACAGATTATACCGAGTGACACAGGACACTCAAACTAAAGAGCGAGTCACGCAGCTTTTAATTCCGAAGAGCCACCGGGAATTGGTATTCCAGGCGGCTCACTTTAATCCCATGGCTGGACACTTAGGGCAGGATAAAACACTAGCCCGAATAATGGCCCGATTCTATTGGCCGGGGATTCGCGGCGATGTCCATAGGTGGTGTACGGCATGCCGCGAATGCCAGTTAGTAAATCCAGCGGCCATTCCAAAAGTGCCTTTGTGCCCTCTACCGTTAATCGAGACCCTGTTTGAAAGAATTGGGATGGATCTCGTCCGGCCATTAGATCGGTCAACACGAGGGTACCGCTTTATATTAGTTCTAGTGGACTATGCAACGCGATACCCGGAAGCAGTGCCTCTTCGCAATATCTCAGCACACAGTATTGCGGAGGCACTCTTCCGCGTCATCTCCCGAGTTGGAATCCCGAAAGAGATTCTGACTAATCAAGGCACCTCGTTTATGTCACGAACACTGAATGAACTGTATGGGTTATTAGGTATTAAGCCGATCCGCACAAGCGTGTATCACCCACAAACGGACGGTTTAGTGGAACGGTTTAATCGCACCCTTAAAAACATAATTAAAAAATTTGTAAGTGAGGATGCGCGGAACTGGGATAAATGGCTCGAACCCTTGCTCTTTGCAGTGCGAGAGGTCCCCCAAGCCTCCACGGGGTTCTCCCCGTTTGAATTATTATATGGGCGTAAGCCGCGTGGCATTTTAGATGTGCTGCGAGAAAATTGGGAGGAGGGACCTTCACCAAGCAAAAATGAAATTCAATACGTTATTGACCTGCGCGCAAAACTCCACACACTCACACACCTAACCAGGGCTTTGAACCAGAATTTTTTTCCTATTGGTTCGTTCCGAACAGAAACGGAATTTTAACGTTTCCGGTTTTGGGTTCCACCATTAAATAGACGTTCCCGAACCAGTTAGAACAAAAAAATTTTGTTCCCGGAACGGTTAATTACGTTCCCTGTCAGCTGTTTAACAAATGGCTATAAAATTATGTCTCTGTCTCATCCAGCTTAAGCCAAATGTAGGCTAATTCTATTACAACCTTCATTAAATAAGACAAGAAATAATTCAAAACAATTATTATTTCAAATGTTGGCGATTTGGATTCTCAGTATGTCTTCCCATCTACACAAACAGAAAAAGTGCCAAAAATGAAAGATAATTCGTTTAGTGTGTTACCAAAGGCTAGTCAGGCCCTATAGAGGGCTACCGCATGACGTCACCGCGCCGCGAGATTTTGTTAGGCGCCATATTGGAAGACCAAGTACACATCTATGCAAGTACATACATACATAAAACAAACTACACCTGAAATGTAGCCAGGGCCGGTTCTGCCCTAATCTGGACCCGGGTGCAACATCGCGCAACCCCCCCCCCCCCCCCCCCCCAAAAAAAAAAAAAAAACAGTCTAAATCAGGACAACCATCATATAACTATAACTATAAACATTTTATATCAACTATTTTAACTAAATGGGCTATAATAAATAAGCCTGCAGGCAGCCACGGCGGGCTGCCTCAGAAAAGTAACCATTTGTCCTACCTTAAAACTCGTTTTGCATTTTCTGCCTCCTTTTTTGTATTTTCGACCCTCCGTTTATTTTCTTTCCTTTTCTGAAAACCCGATTTGTGTCCAGACATTTTGTTCTGCTACCAACGAACTAACTCGTCAGGTCTCGTCTCTTGAGCCCGCGATGATTCCCGTGGGAAGGGCAACAATTGATACATTTTTACAAACAGCAAATAGGGAGGTTGCAACGTTCAGGCTCTTCTTTGCTCAGACACTCAGTAATGCACTTATTCACTTATTATCACGTGGAGACGTGAGAGGAGTCCACCTTCCCGCTCTCTCCATTCAGTCAGCAAACGTCACACAGGAAGTGAACCCCAGCAGGTCATAGAAACTTGCGCAGGAGAAGAATGACTTTTTTATTTGTAGGCTACGGAAACTTTGAGGAGCGAAATAAAAACCGGTATTAACCGGTTACCATTATTTTTAATAAGCGTTTCTGTTCCGGAACATAAAAAATAATAAAGTTTCTGGTTTCGTTTCTGTTCCATGTGAAATAGAAAAAGTTCCCGGTTTTCGTTTTCGTTCCTTGAACCGGTTCAAAGCCCTGCACCTAACCCAGGAGAATTTGCGGCAGGCCCAAGAACAACAAACCCGCCTGTACGACAAGGGTACGCGCCTTAGAGAGTTCGCACCGGGAGAGAAAGTACTCATACTGTTGCCCACATCGAGCTCTAAATTAGTCGCCAAGTGGCAAGGACCCTTTGAGGTCACACGGCGAGTCGGGGACGTCGACTATGAGGTGAAGCGAACGGACAGGGGTGGGGCGCTACAGATTTACCACCTCAACCTACTCAAACTCTGGAATGAGGAGGTCCCCGTGGCGTTGGTGCCGGTGGTTCCAGAGAAGGCGGAGCTGGGGCCGGAGGTTCAAAAAGGAACATTAGCATCACGTCCCTCTCCGGTCCCCTGTGGAGACCACCTCTCCCCGACCCAACTCGCGGAGGTTGCCCAGTTGCAGACCGAGTTTTCGGATGTGTTCTCACCCCTGCCCGGCCGCACTAACCTTATAGAGCACCACACTGAGACGCCCCCGGGGGTGGTAGTGCGTAGCCGCCCTTACAGGTTACCCGAACACAAGAAAAAGGTGGTTCGGGAAGAACTTGAGGCCATGCTCGAAATGGGCATCGTCGAGGAGTCCCACAGTGACTGGAGCAGCCTGGTGGTCTTGGTACCCAAGGCCGACGGGTCGGTCCGGTTATGTGTAGACTATAGAAAAGTCAACGCGGTGTCTAAATTCGATGCCTACCCAATGCCTCGTATTGATGAGTTGCTCGATCGGCTAGGCACGGCTCGTTTTTACTCGACACTGGATTTAACAAAGGGTTATTGGCAGATCCCCTTGACTCCATTATCCCAGGAAAAAACGGCCTTTTCCACACCGTTCGGCTTACACCAATTCGTCACACTTCCTTTTGGGCTGTTTGGGGCGCCCGCTACGTTTCAGCGGCTGATGGACAGGGTCCTCCGCCCCCACGCCACCTATGTGGCCGCATACCTAGACGATATCATTATTTATAGTAATGACTGGCCGCGGCACCTACAACACCTGAGGGCCGTCCTTAGGTTGCTGAGGTGGGCGGGTCTCACAGCCAACCCAAAGAAGTGTGCGATTGGGCGGGTGGAAGTACGGTATCTGGGCTTCCACTTGGGCAATGGGCAGGTGCGTCCCCAAATTAACAAGACAGCAGCGATTGCGGCCTGCCTGAGGCCCAAGACCAAAAAGGGGGTGAGACAGTTCCTGGGGCTGGCTGGCTATTATCGTAGGTTTATACCTAATTATTTGGACGTCACCAGCCCGCTGACTGATCTGACTAAAAAGGGGGCACCAGATCCGGTCCAGTGGACGGAGCAATGCCAATGGGCTTTTTCTAAGGTAAAGGCTGCACTGTGTGGGGGGCCACTTTTACACTCCCCTGACTTTTCTCATCCCTTTATGTTGCAGACGGATGTGTCGGACAGAGGGCTGGGGGCCATTTTGTCCCAGCAGGTGGAGGGGGAGGATCGCCCAGTCTTATACATTAGTCGGAAGCTGTCGGTGCGTGAGGGGCGCTACAGTACCATCGAGAAGGAGTGCCTGGCGATCAAGTGGGCGGTCCTCGCCCTCCGGTACTATCTGCTGGGACGCCCTTTCACCCTCTGTTCGGACCACGCGCCCCTCCAGTGGCTCCACCGCATGAAGGATGCCAACGCGCGGATCACCCGTTGGTATCTGGCACTCCAACCCTTTAATTTCAAGGTGATCCACAGGCCGGGGGCGCAGATGGTCGTGGCGGACTTCCTCTCCCGTCAAGGGGGGGGGAGTCGGCTGCGGGCCGGACGGCTGCCCGGCCTGAGTCGGGCGGTGGGGGTATGTGGCAGCGGGGGCATGGTCTAGCATCGGTCTGTGACAGGAGGGCGGAGTCAGGGAAGGTAAGTGGCAGAATCACTACACCTGTTGTTAATTAATGTGTTTGTGTGTCTTCCCAGTGACTGCGCCCTATTTAAGGGGAGAGAGCGAGAGCAGAGGGAGCTCTCTCCACAACCAGACGGCTGATGTGTGTACGTGTGTCTGAGTGTGTATAAAAGCTGAAAAGCTGAATAAAGAAAAGAGTTTTGTGAAATCAGTTCTGTTCTGCCATCCTTCTGTGCTCCACCCACCTACACGAACTGCTACACGGTGGTTCTTAAACTTTTTATAGCCAGGACCCCTTTTAACTGGAGAATAAAGCTGCCCTCATGGCTCCTTGTAAGTGTTAATTCAATCTGCGAGTTGGAATAATGTCACTTTCAACCTCAAAGTTTGACATGCAAAGTATAAAAAGAAAAAAAAAACCATGACATTACAGGCATTTAGCAGATGCTGTCATCCAGAGTGATGTAGACAGACCCAGAGCAGCCTGGGGAGCAGCTGGGTGCCTTGCTCAAGGGCACTTCAGCCATTCCTGCTGGTCCAGGGACTTGAACCAGTGACCTTTTGGTCCCAAAGCTGCTTCTCTGATCACAAGGCCATGGTGTGTGCTGTTGCATAGCTTTTTATAAGCTTTACATGCTCTGACAGAGCTATCATAAATCTACAGTTACAGGGTGAGAAATTCGACTGGTTATTGGTTCTGTTCTACTGTTGTAAACGGCAAGCATTCATGGACTTAATATTAGCAACATGCTAGCTGGCTAATGTTAGTGATAACTCTAATGGTGATCATCTTCACAAAACATGACACAAGCGTGCGTGCACACAGAGCAGTTTGGGGTTAGGTGCCTTGCTCAAGGAACCCAATTGAACCAGCAACCCTTTGGGTCCAAGGCTGCTTCTCTAACCTTTTCTAAAACAATCAGTATTCTAGATTTAACCAAGTACTGGTGTCTGCACATGCACTGATCTAAAGTAATTCTGCTCTAAACTCATTTACAGTTAATGTTGCGCCAGTTACAACTGCATCTTGAACGCAGCATCAGTTCCATTGATGGAACACATTAAAGTGTAACTCCACCCACTGCATCATTCTGAAAGATGCTAAAAAGTGGGCAGGGAAGGGCATGGGTGTATGAGGCAGGAGTTAATCAGTAATATCCCTGGTCCTCGATCAGCATATATTTAAAAAGAGTGCAGGTTTACAGACTCCCACTCAAGGGCTGGGGGGAGCGGGTGGGCCAGCACCCTCTGGTTAGAGGGTGTTAACTTTTATTTAAAATAAAAAAATAAATAATCCCAAAAGATTGACATCAGCATCGGCCTTGTAAGTTCAGTTCAGGGTTATAACCAGCAGGTGGCGTTTTGAGCCATTTTTAAACCATAAGATACCAATTTTTAGTTAAGAAGGTGATCTTGTCAATATTAGCGTCAGCAATGATGTGTTTCATCACAATACAGTCATACAGTTCACAATTCAAACACGCAGTGAAGTCTGAAGTACCTTGAAGTCCAAGTTCTTGCTTGGACCCCTAACTATAATAACTCTGATGTTGATTGTGGAGAGTAAGAAGTGCACAAGTGAGTGACTGATTGATTGATTTCTGAAACTGCACCTCGTTTTAACTGACTCAGGGATATTCACTGCCTCCCAAGGATCCAAGCGACATTGGAAATCATGATTTGACCTCACAACCTTTCCAATCACCGAGAAAGCCATGAAGCACACTTTGGTAAGAAAGTTACTCATTACCCAGAGTGAAGGAAAAAAAAAAGTTTATTTCCAAAGAGCCAGAATGTGCAGGACATTTTGCTCTCCACATGTTTGTAAAAGAGATCTCAGATTCCCGTTCCACTGAACGTCCTTTGAACCTCACCCTGTACATCATGCTCACTCCAATCTGGAGCTCCTCATGTGACATTTTTCTTCTTCTTCCTGTGTGTATTTCTGATTTTCCTTTTCATAGCTGTGCGCTTCGATGCCTTGCTGTGGTGTTTGGACGCTCCTTTAGCACTCTGGACACTGTAATAAACACAACAGACGAGATGCGGCTTGGGTCAGGTTCATCCGTAAAACACGCACAGCGAGTCACAACCAAGAGAATGTTGTCTGAGATCACTCACTTCTTCCTGTGTTTGAGAGGGCAGGCTTTGTGCTTGTGTCCAGGATCACCACAGCTGTAGCAGCCGGTTTGTCCGCAGCAGTGATCTGGAAGCACACAGCGACTGCAGGAGGAACAGTGACGCCATGCTGAGGGGAAGAGACGACCGTTACAGCGACGATAAAGTCAGGAAATTATGTAAATACATCCTTGTGTGCACGGTGATCAGCCAAGACGTGTTCAGTTTCAGTGTGCAGACTTTAGTTTTTGCGCTGGAGCTAAAAAGTACGAAAATGTTTATAGCTACCAGTTTAGCTCGTATAAATCATTATGTACTCGCTTCTCATTGTTCAGACAGACTCGTGTGTGGTTTGACACACTGTGGTGTATAAAAGTGTACAGAAGGACGTCACAGAGCTTAAAACAACTTGGTGTTTTTTAACCCTTTCATCAAACAAAAACACGCACGCGTCCATGTTGTCTACAATAACCTGAAATCCATCACTGCGTCCGCTCTTAAGTGCACCTCTTCAGATAGACAGATATTCTCGTAAGCATGAGTGTGACGTCATCAAAAATTATATTTGCATGATTAAATTCATTATATTGTCATTTTTATATGAAGTAGCAGAACCAAACAAAGTTCTAGCTGACGACTGAAGTCAACATGTTGCAAAAAGCGTGGACAAAAATCGGCAAATTCACTGATTGGACCGTTTTGTCATGAGATAAGCGGCGCTCCGACTGTCCCCGCTGGGTTAGCTGTATTTTATGGTACTAATTTTCCCATCCTTGTTATATGTAATAACGAACGACATTATTTCGCTCAACAGCAGTTCTGAGTCACGTGGTGGTGTTTATTTGTGCAGTCTGTGAAACGTTAAACTGTTAGCGTTTGCATTTTGCTGATGTAATGTAGCTGGACATGTCCTGGATAAAAAGAAAGAAGGAACACTTACAGGGCTTCACACACTTTCCACATTCAGCACAATGCCTCCATGGTCTTCCATTCTGGAAGAAGAAGGGGAAAAAAGTACTTTCCTTTATTGTCTCATCTCATCTCATCTCATCTCATCATCTCTAACTGCTTTATCCTGTTCTACAGGGTCGCAGGCAAGCTGGAGCCTATCCCAGCTGACTATGGGCGAAAGGCGGGGTACACCCTGGACAAGGCAAGGCAAGGCAAGTTTATTTATATAGCACATTTCATACACAACGGCAGTTCAATGTGCTTTACAGAAGTAAAAACAAAAACAGTAAACAATAGAGAAATAAAATTACATAAAATAATTTTATTTTTATTCTAAAACAATTAATTAAAAGAATTAAATGAAATTAAAAGAAAATAATAAGAATTAAACAATAGTAAAATTAAAATAATAAAATGAAGTAGTAGTTCAAATAAGATGAGAAAGAAAGAAGAAGAAAAAAACCCAGCAGAATAGAATAAAGAATAAAATAGGATAAAGTTAAAATAAATTATAAATTTAAAACATGCAGAGAAGTAAAGATTATAAAGAATGTAAAGAAGACAATATTAATTATTTAACAGAAAGCATCTGAGAACAGCTTGGTCTTTAACCTAGATTTGAAGCTGCCAACAGCAGGAGCATTTTTAATGTCCTCTGGCAGTTGGTTCCATAGCTGTACTGCATAGTAGCTAAAAGCTGCTTCACCACACTTTGTTTTAACAACTGGTTTTAATAGTAAATTTTTCTGCTGCGATCTGGTAGATCTGATTGGGTTAGGCCGCTGCAACATATCAGAGAGGTAATTGGGCGCTGTACCATTTAGAGATTTGTATACCAGCAGCAGTACTTTAAAGTCAATTCTGTAGCTTACTGGAAGCCAGTGAAGGGACCTTAGAATTGGAGTAATGTGCTCTGTTCTTTTTGTTCGTGTGAGAACCCTCGCCGCTGCATTTTGAACCAGCTGAAGTCGTTTGATGGTCTTTTTTGGCAGGCCTGTGAAAAGGCCATTGCAGTAATCAACCCTACTAGAGAGGAAGGCATGTATTAGTTTTTCCAGATCATTTTTTGACATAAGTCCTCTTAGTTTGGAAATGTTTTTTAGGTGATAAAATGCCGTTTTAGTGATTGCTTTCATGTGACTGTCAAAGTTTAGCTCGCTGTCAATGAAAACACCAAGATTTTAACCATTTCTTTAGTTTTAATCCCTTTTGTGTCAAGAATAGTGGTAATCCTGAGTCTTTCATCTTTTTTTCCAAATAGAATTACTTCTGTTTTATCTGAGTTCAGCTGAAGAAAATTTTGTGACATCCAGCTATTGATTTGATCGATGCACTGGTAGAGACATTCAAGGGGGGCATAATCATTAGGTGATAGAGCAAAATAAATTTGGGTATCATCTGCATAGCAGTGATACAAAATTGAATTTTTATTGATAATTTGCTCAAGTGGGAGCATATAAAGGTTGAAAAGTAATGGTCCAAGAATCGACCCCTGGGGAACACCACAGGTCAAGGACATTGACGTTGAGGAACAATTTCCCAGGGTAACAAAGAAGCTTCTATCTTTTAAGTATGATTTTAACCAATTGATAACTTTACCAGTCAATCCAACCCAGTGTTCAAGTAGATATAGCAGTATGTTGTGATCAACAGTATCAAAAGCTGCACTGAGGTCCAGTAATACCAGGACCGATGTTTTGCCTGCATCAGTATTAAGACGTATGTCATTTATAACTTTAATCAGCGCTGTTTCAGTGCTATGATTGGCACGAAATCCTGACTGAAAATTATCAAAATGGCTGTTTGCTATCAAGAAGGCAGTTAATTGATTGAAGACAATTTTTTCCAGGATTTTCCCAATGAATGGTAGATTTGATATTGGCCTGTAGTTATTTAACACTGAAGGATCCAGATTATTTTTTTTTAAGAAGGGGCTTTACAACAGCTTTTTTTAGGGACACAGGAACAACGCCAGTTTCCAAGGATGTATTTATAATTTGATGCACATCTGTAATTATAAGATGAAGAACAGACTTAAAAAAAAGTTGGTGGGCAGAATGTCCAGTTCAGATGTTGAGGAACTGAGATTTTGTACAGTTTTTTCAAGAGTCTCATAATCAATTAAACAAAATTCTGACATTGTGTTGAAATTATCTATCTGTGTCATTGGTGATTGCAGTTTTTCAATTTTTTGCAACTGAGATATATTATGAGAAATATTCTGCCGTATTTTATCAATTTTACCTTTGAAAAAGGATGCAAACTCATTGCATTTATTAACTGAGAGAAGTTCAGGTGCTAATTGTGGTGGGGGATTAGTTAGCTTCTCTACTGTTGAAAATAGCACACGGGCATTGTTCATATTCCTGCTGATGATGTTGGAGAAGAAAGACTGTCTTGCTTTACGAATTTCATAATTATAATTACAAAGCATCTCTTTATGGATTTGATAATGGATGTGAAGTTTAGATTTGCGCCATTTTCTTTCAGTCTTTCTACATTCTCTTTTTAGCAGTTTAACAGCCGGGTACTGCTTCCATGGTGCTTTCTGCTTATCATTGACTCTTTTGATTTTGAATGGAGCAATATCATCCATAATTTGGGTCATATTTAAATTAAAAAATTCCAGTAAATCATCTACAGAGTCTGACATTTTGGTTGAGTTCTGAGAGAGAGCTTGCTCAAAAAGAGCACATGTGTTGTCGTTTATGACTCTCCTACCTATAGTCGTTGAGCTATTCTGAATGTGAGGAGACATAGAAACTTCAAAGAAAACACAGAAATGATCAGATAAGGCCAGGTCAACAACAGTATTAGAAACAGTAAGACCCTTTGTGATGACGAGGTCAAGAGTATGACCATGAGAGTGGGCCGGCCCCTGTACATGTTGTACTAGGTTAAAGTTATCAATAATTGCAAGTAGTTCTTTGGCATAAATGTTATCAGTATTATCTACATGCAAGTTAAAATCCCCAGATATAATAAGACAATCAAACTCTAAGCAAATGACTGATAACAGTTCACCAAACTCTTCAAGAAAGACTTTGGCTGAATGTCTCGGAGGCCTATAAATAGTTAATAATAATATGTTAGGAGAGCATGTAACAAGTGGACATAAGTGTTCAAAGGACATAAAATCACCAAGTGTGGATTGTTTACATTGAAAAGAGACTTTGAATATATTTGCGATCCCTCCACCTTTCCCTTGTTGGGTAACATTCAAAAAATTTAAATTTGGGGGAGCTGCTTCAATAAGGGTGGTAGCACTATTTGCTTGATCCAGCCAGGTTTCAGTTAGAAGCAAAAAATCAAGATTGTGTTTACAAATAAGATCATTAATTAAAAATGACTTGTTTAAAAGTGATCTAATGTTCAGAAGAGCTAGCTTTACAGAAATTCTCAAAGTAATATCTGGTTGTGCACTCTGATGCTGTTTTAAAACAGGAAGGATATTAGATTGGTTCACCCCCAGGGTTAAATGTGCTCTATGTTTTCTGTTTCTTATCAACACAGGAATAGTGTCAACATCGGGTCCCAGCTTGTTTTCAACACTACACCCATTTGCAGGGACCCAGAGTACATCAAACAAGACTTTCTAAATGTTCCATTTGGTTTGAGGGTGAAAAGATTGGAGATGACATGTATCTTTTGGATGGTGAAAAAGATTTGTAGCCAGCTGAAAGTCCTGGACGAACACAATTTTGATGAACTGGGTACACTGCTTGTCGCGACAGATTTGGGCTGGAAAAAGAGAGTGTAGCCATTGGGAGCAATTTTTTCATGCTATTTGGGAAATCCATCCAAGGAGAAGTGGAGTCGTCTGTCCTTGAATGTTGGGAGGCCTGCAAGTCAGATGTTTGTGTGTCCTTGATGACGACTTGCAAAGATGATTGTTTAGGCTTTGTAACTATGTCAGTCTGCGACATCTTATCAACTGTTTTCCTCAGTGCTGGCTGAGAAAAGATTGCAAGTTTGTAGTGGTCTGCTAAGACTTTGGCTCCAATCCAGCTGAGTTCAGTGCTATTTGGCTTGTAAAATTCTTTGCGATTCAAAAAAAGGTTAAAATTGTCTATGAAGTTCATACCAAATGAAGAACAAGTTTTTCCAAGCCAGGTGTTAAGACTGAAGAGTCGAGAAAAAGCAAAACTTCCTCCCGCTGGGAGTGGGCCACTGATAAAAGATTGAATTCCAGTCTTTTAGAGCTCAGAAAAAAGTTTTCTGAAATCATCTTGGACAAACAGCTGTTCTCTGAAAACATCATTTGCTCCCACATGCACAACAATACGTTTAATAGTTTTATGCTCGGACATGAGTTTCAAAATGCTGTCTTTGGTGTCAGAGATGGATGCATTTGGAAGACAACAAATAATCATCTCATAACCTTTTAATTGTCTTACAGTGGAATCACCAAGAACAAGGGTTGTGGGATCAGGTGGTGTTACGAGCTGCTTTTTGCCTCTTCTCACAGCTCTTTGATCTTGGTGTGATCTCTTTTTACTATGTGTTTGTCCGCTTGACAAATCCTCTTCCACATCCCTGAGGCATTCAAATTTGTTCTGAAGCCTTATAGGCTGTGGATTTTCCATAGGATTGTAGATCCTATTGTAATTTGTGGAACGAGCTGGTGTTGAAGTAATTACTCTTCTGTTTTTGTTTTTTGGCTTAGCACCCATCATTTGCCAGTTTTCAGTACTTACAGGTTGAGTTATGAATTCTTCCACTTGATCTGCAATGTCCTGTCTGTCGGAGTGCAATCTCTGCATTCTCAGCCACTGTTTCTGTACTCCTTTCCTGAGATATCGCTTTTAATTCGTCCATCTTTGACAGAGCATTAATCTTTGATTCCAGAATAGAAATCCTCTGCTCTAATTCCATGCATTTTCTGCAGGATTTTTTGCTTCCTGGCATAAAAAAAAAAAAAAAATAGTGGAAATTAAATTAAAATTAAATTAAAAGCTTATAAAGATGAAAAACAAAATGAGAAGAAAAAAAAATAGTGGAAATTCAATGAGAAAGTAAAGTATAGAAATAAAGATTAAGAAAGCAGGAGTCATCACAGGGCTGACACATAGAGGGGCTACAAAATGCCTGCAAAAAGAAAAATATATTATACAGACAATTCTTAAAGCATCGAACTATAGAGGCAGAGGAAAAATATAAAAAATATAAAAATAAATTAACTAATATTATGAGGATATGTAAGAAAGACTATTATAATAAATTAGTGGAGAAAAATAAAAACAATATTAAAGGTATATGGACTGTATTGAATGGTATTGTGAGAAATGGATCCAAAACTACAAATTACCCAGAGTACTACACTGAAAATGATAAGACCATAAATAATATGGAGGATGTGGTGAATGGTTTTAATCAATTCTTTGTAAATGTGGGACCAGATTTAGCGGCAAAAATAAAGGAACCCGAAACAACACAATGTGGGGACATAGAAGATATGGGGGACAGAAATCCAAGTACAATTTTTCTAACTGCAACTGATGAGGAAGAAATTATCCAAATTGTAAGAAAATGTAAAAACAAAACTTCTGCAGACTGGAATGATATAGACATGTTAACAGTAAAGACAGTTATTGAGGGAATTGTGAAACCACTCACCCACATCTGCAATTTATCTTTTCAATCAGGTACATTTCCAGACAAAATGAAAATTGCAAAAGTGATACCATTGTTTAAAACCGGAGATAGACACCATTTCACAAACTACAGGCCTGTTTCTTTACTCCCCCAATTCTCCAAAATACTCAAAAAACTTTTTTCAGATAGACTGGACAAATTCATTGAAAAACACAACCTCCTTACAGACAGTCAATATGGATTCAGAACGGACAGATCAACATCGATGGCACTAATGGAACTAATAGAGGAAATCACAAAATGTATAGACAATAAAAAAATAGCAATTGGAGTATTTGTGGACCTAAAAAAAGCATTCGATACTATTGATCATAGTATATTATTAAGTAAACTAGAAAAGTGTGGTGTTAGGGGAGTTGGGTGGAGCTGGCTGTCGAGCTATCTAAGAAACAGGCAACAGTTTGTGCAGATAGGTGACCATAAATCTGATTTCATGAACATTACATGCGGGGTACCACAGGGGTCAATATTAGGTCCGAAATTATTCATAATATACATCAATGACATATGTACAATTTCGCAAGAATTGAAATTTGTTTTGTTTGCAGATGACACCAATATTTTTTGTTCCGGTGAGAATTTGCAGCAGACTTTAGAGATAATCACAACTGAAATAAATAAACTAAAACTATGGTTTGACAAAAATAAATTATCATTAAATCTAAGCAAAACAAAGATTATGTTGTTTGGGAGACACAAAATAGATTGTAATGTAGAATTGATAATAGACAATACTAAGATAGAAATGGTACAGGAAATTAAATTTCTTGGTGTGATTTTGGATCCTAAAGTCTGCTGGAAACCTCATGTAGGATATGTACGAGCAAAACTGGCAAAGTGCTCGGCAATTCTGTGGAAAACAAAATATATTCTTGATTGTAAATCTTTGCATACTCTATATTACTCATTATTTTTGCCATATCTGACTTATTGTGTCGAAGTCTGGGGAAACACCTACAAAACCACTCTGCAGCCGATATGTACAATACAGAAAAGAGCAATAAGGACAATAAACAAAACAGGATACAGAGATCACACAAACCCACTATTCATAAAATCACACATGTTGAAATTTATGGATCTGGTCAAATTCAGAACAGCACAAATAATGTACAAAGCGAGAAATAATCTATTGCCAA
Source organism: Neoarius graeffei (assembly GCF_027579695.1). Classification (NCBI taxonomy): domain Eukaryota; kingdom Metazoa; phylum Chordata; class Actinopteri; order Siluriformes; family Ariidae; genus Neoarius; species Neoarius graeffei. The sequence continues at coordinate 5,351,787 of NC_083582.1, read as the reverse complement.
AAAATATACAAGGAATGTTCAGTGAGAGAGAGGGGGGATATAATCTAAGGGGAGACCTAAATTTTAAAAAACCAAAGGTTCGAACAAATATGAAAAGCATGTGCGTATCGAGCTGTGGGGTGACTTTATGGAACAGACTGGAGACAGAAATAAAACAAAGTGCAAATATAAATCTGTTTAAAAAAAGGTACAAAAAATATTTTTAAACAAGTATATTGCAGAGGAAATATGTTAATGGAGGATGATGAGGGATAAATAGAATAGGGTTGATTGTATATTAGAACTAGCTTAGTATATGGTATATATTTATTTATGGGGATAGATATCTTCATATTTACAGGGATAAGTATGTAGTAGATATTTTTTTTTGTAATTATATATTTATATAGATAGTTATGTGTATATGTATATATATGTATATGGATATGGTATGTAGTATATATTTATTTTTGTAATTATATATTTATATGGATAATCATGAAGTGTATATGTGGTATATATTTTTATAAGTGTATTAATGTAGTTTGGATTTCGGGGTAGTTAAAAAGGGGTGGGAAATTAAAAAAAGTATTGTACTTCTTCCCACTCCTTTTTCGAACAATGTGCGGTGTATTGTAATGTATTAGCTCTTTATATTATTTTATTTATTCTTTTTTTGTCACTTTTTTCATTTTCTTTCTTTTGTATGTATAAATAGTTACATACATTTTTATACATGTTCGAAATAAATAAATTCATTCATTCATTCATTCATTCATTCATAGACACAGACAACCATTCACACTCACATTCACACCTACAGTCAATTTAGAGTCACCAGTTAACCTAACCTGCATGTCTTTGGACTGTGGGGGAAACCGGAGCACCCGGAGGAAACCCACGCGGACACGGGGAGAACATGCAAACTCCGCACAGAAAGGCCCTCGCCGGCCACGGGGCTCAAACCCGGACCTTCTTGCTGTGAGGTGACAGCGCTAACCACTACACCACCGTGCCGCCTCCTTTATTGTTGCGCTTAATAATAAAATAATACTGCAGTAAAAACCCCACAAGGCCTACCTTGGATGTGCAGGTGTTACAGTCGGGGCAGTGCCGGTTCTCCACGGAGACGTACCGTACCTCTCACAGATACTACAGAATCTGAGGAGGTGATCAGGAGTGAGAGTAAGCACTGAATACAGTTGTGGTCAGAAGTTTACATACAGTGACATGAATGTCATCTTGGATATGAATGTCATGGCAATATTTACGCTTTCAATGATTTCTCTGAACTGTTTGTACAGCATACATCATTTAAAAAAAACCACACAACTAGAATTCGGTGCACAATTTTCTTTGGGTTTTCTGAAATCAACACAGAGTCAAAATGATACATACAGCACACCTAATATTTGGGTAAAATGTCTCTTCGCAAGATTCACCTTGACCAAACATTTTTGTTTACCGTGAACAAGCTTCTGGCAGAATTCTGGTTGGATATTTCACGACTCTTCATGGTAGAATTGGTAGAGATAATAGAGCCAAAATATCTGAAATGGTTCACCTGCTCCAGAGGTTTGTTATCCACTGTGAGGTCAAGGACTTCGTCCTGCTGAAAGAGATGTTGATTGTAGAATTTGCCTATCAGCATGCAGCTGGTCTTTTTGGCATTGATCTTTAAACCAGCTTCTTTACCAATGTCAGAGATGTTAGATGTCGCTTCATGAAGACCATCTATACTGCTGTCAAGGACAGCACTGTCATCTGCATAGTTGAGATCACTGATGTATACTGCTGGTTGTCGAGAGCTGTGGTGATTCTGAAGCAGAAATCCGTGCGAGGAGGTTCTCCCAGACAGGGCACGCTCCAGAACCCAGTTGAGGACAATGTTGAAGGGCAGAGGGGCCTGTATGTCGCTTTGTCCTGTGCCTGACTTAACTTCGAACCATTCGGTTAGCTTCCAAGTGATTGTGGTATTGAGGCTGTTGGATGGAATAGAATCCCTACTGCAGGAAAATCAGTGGGTTTCGGAGGAACAGGTTGTGCATAGACCAGCTATTCTCTCTGCGAGTCATCATCGAGCAAGCCTTAGAGTTCAACCTTCCTCTGTTCATCAACTTCAAAGCAGCATTTGACTCTGTCAACCGAGATTACATCTGGGCTGCTCTGCTGCTCTTGAATGTTATGGCGTACCAGACAAATACATCAATATATTTAAAGCCTTTTATTCCAACACTGTTAGTGCTGTATAATGGAATTATGCGGAAACAAATATTTTAGATTCTTCAGCGTATCCAGCATTGACCTGGATGACACTTTACACTATTATTTTAACCAGCGTCATGAGGTCGTCACCTAGAATGCTTTTCAATTAACAGGTGTGTCTCGTCAAGAGGTAATTAGTGGATGAGTTTCTCACTGCCTTAATGCGTCTGAGTCATCATCATCATTCTTCCCTCATGGCGCACAATTAGGGGTCTTGGGGCGCTTCTGCTGGATTGAATCGAATGTCCAGCAGTCACATTAATTTCACTTTTCCATCATCGTTCTTTTGATCTGATTTTCGTCCATTCCCATAACTTTTTCCGCTTTACTCCAGATCTTTCTGGGAGTTTTGAGGTCGAATAGGACTTGCTTTTGAAGTGTGTCGTTTCTGAGTCTGCATATATGTCCAAGGTATTTCATGTTTTGGGAGTGGCAGAAATTTCGGATCGGTGTAGTTTTGGTCCGATTCTGAAGTGTTGGAGCCTTCATATGAGATCTTCATGAGATTTGAAAAACCACAAAGTGTAAACTTCTCTGTGCTGAAAAGTAAAGTTCCAGCTTTACCCCAGTACTGACACTGGAGACTCCTTCACTAAAGTTCACTAAAGGATCAACAATCACGTGTTTTTGATTAGTTTATATGGAGCGTCAGCTGTACATGAGCTCTCTTGTGAATGAGCTGTTGCTATAGAAACAACAGATTGGTCATTTCCTGAGCGTGAAAAAGCATGCATTGTTTATTTTTTAAATGAAATAAATGAAATTCCATACAAGTCAGACTGTCTAACAGGAAACAGAATATTTAGAATGTTTTGTGTTTCTTTGTTACGTGGTGTGAGTGTTTTTTAGATTTGCCCCGGGACGTTTCCAGCTTCGTCCTCTTGCATAAACGTTTTGTGGAATTCTCTTTAAAGCTCTCATATTTAATTAAAGACCTGAAAGTCCTGACCTGTGTCTGAGCGAGGAGCGTGACGAGTGAGTTGGTGCTCAGTGAATGAGCGCCAGACTGAGCTTTAATCCTCAGAAAACAATGGCGTGAGGGGCAGAGCTCGTACAGGACGTTGGAAAACGCAGTGGTGTGGCGTTGGCGTGTCTGACTCAAACTGGTTTTTGCTCCACTCACAATAAAAGTGGCTGGAGCTGGTGCTGTTTTATGAGAATGTGTGTGTTACCCAGAATGCCATGCTGATTGCAGGGGTGCAATTGTTTTACATGAAAACTGTCTTACACAGCTGACGTCAGATTTCTGATACTAAGAATAATATGCTGCTGATGCTCCAGAAGCTTAAAGGTACTGACTGCAATGCCATCTGACATTTTATTATTATTATTATTTTTTTTTTGTACATGGCATTTTCCTTTGTTTTGCAAGAACAATATCATGTGGATGAATGGGATGTGATCATTTTGATGTCCTGAGGGTTGCGTTTCTCTGTTTTGGGACCGTTCTCCTCCCTCTTGAGGTAAACGGTATGGCCCGACAGAAACGAGGAGCTGTAACTAATTAGCATAACTATGGAACTGCGTCACACCAAGATGGCGACGCCACCAAGAAAACATGACTCCGCATCGACCTCGGAGAGTTCTGAGTCGCAGGGAGTCAAGGGAATCCCTCCCTTTCATGTAGAACTAGACGAGCACTCACACAGGTAGCGCATCACCCAGAGACAATGTTGCACACTCCTCCAATGTGACAGACAGAAAGTCTAAAATCCAGCAACTTTAATTTGAAACTAAAAGATTCTATTAAAGCAGCAACCAAAATTGTGGAATCCCTAAAGGTAGAGTGATAAGACATCTACAACATGTTAGAACTGTCTGGGTTTTTTTTCAGCATCTAAAACTTTTCAGAGTGGTGTGTCTCATGCTGTAGTTTGAGACACAGAACTGTGTATATTCTGTTTGAATATATATATTAGTTTGTTGTAAATATCTACCACATATTACAATATCAGTAGACATTTTTTATTTTGGTTTGGGGAATGACATGCGACCTTTGACCTGGATTTTCATGTGGTTACAGTGTCAATTCCCTGTTGACGTTTATTGGTAAACTACAAAACTAGAAATTAATACAAACAACAATGAATGATTAACAAAATGTGATCTACGAAAATACTTAGAAAGTGGAAAAAAAGATTTTCTGACGCAGGTTAAACATTATCAGTTCATTTGTTTACAAACATTAGAATTACTTCCTCATTTAAGTAAACACCAACATTGATATATTTATATAAAAGATGTTTTGTACTACATAAGTCTATGTAAAACAAATTTCAAATAAAAACTATATTTTGTTAATACCACATACTATTTTTCTTAATAAATAACATCTGGATGTCGATAATTGTAGAACGGTGTCGATAACTGTTACAAAGGTGTTGATAATTGTGGAACGGTGTCATATGATCTGATACGCTAAGTAATCAAGAATCAACTCATTTTTTTTCCAGTGGAAGTTTGAGTAATTATTCATGCACAATTTACATATTGAAAGTCTTTTCTACTTTTGCAACGGCCAAAAGATCATTAAGGTGTCGATAATTGTAGCCGCCACTCTATGGCCCAATCCCAATTCTAATTTCTACCCCTCCCCCTCCCCCTTCCCCTTGGCCCTTCCCCTTGAAACTGAGCTACAAGGGATAGGGCTTGAAATTCAACCCCTACGTATTGGGATAGCCCTTCAACGATCGCATACGTCATCGCGTACCTCCGTCAGCGTTTACGTTAGCAAAACGCGACCAAATGCGTCATTGGCTGCGACCAGCTGCTACAGTCAGAGCCAGAACCAGAAATCTCTGCTGACAGGGTGTGATTTGAATGGGATATCTTTGGCGCTTCATGCACCACATCCGACAGAATGAGGTGTCAGAACACTCATGTAAACAATAAAAGCGAGAATAACAGAACAAAACGTACGCAGTCAAGCAACCGAAAACAATACTCACTCCCAAAGCTTTTTAGCAGCAGCTTGGATTTCAGAAATCGCTGCTCATTCTCAGCTCGAAAGCGAATCAAGCGGCGTGTTTCCTCTGGATAACAACTTAAAACACGTAAATAATGGAGAAAATACATTTATGACAATCTTTCGCCGCGGGAACCGCCATCTTTCTGAAATCCGCATGAAATCTCGCTGAAATCCGCATGGCATTGTGGGAAATCACTCAAACCCCTTCGTTCGGAGTCAGCTCCAGGAAAATCTCCGTTTGGAGGGGTACAGAAGCCCTACCCCTTCCCCTACCCCTCCGCGTTAACTGGGATTGGGATACCCCTACCCCTTCACGTGAACGCGCAAAATGGAGGGGAAGGGCCAAGGGGTTGGTCCAAGGGGTGAAATGGGATTCGGCCAAATTTATATACTCTTTATATATATTCACACACATGCACGCGCGCACACACACACACAAGTGTTTTACTGGAAAATACGGCACTCGTATTTTTCAGACGAATTACATCCGGTACATGGAGAACCAAAACTGTGACATTTTCTTCATTTGTGAGGAAACTGATGAACTGTTTTGATAAATTTGGGACGTTTTGTTTGTGAATGTGTTGATATAATAAAAAGAAAATCACACATTGTCTTGAAGATATGAAGTTTATCTTCTTCTGTTGAAAAATATGTGAGAATTGAATAAGTCTTTTAAGATTTTAAGATTGTACTTAAAATGTTCCAAAAGTTGTTTGAACTCAAAGTCTGGTGCAAAACCTTACCTCACTTTCTTTTGTGTTACATGAAGGAAGTTACCTTTTACAGTGTACTTTGAAGAATCTAAAATATCAAACATATTTCACACTTTTTGTTGACCACATAATTCCATATATGTTCCATGTGTTATTTCATAGCTTTGATGTCTTCAGTTTTGTTCTACAATATAGAAAAGAGTCAAGTAGATTCTTACCTGCAGTATCAACCCAGGAACAATGGATTCTGTTCTCAGCCATCAGCAAAGGGCATTTTTATAGTCACCTTATCACTTTATCATACTGTAACAGTTGCCGGATGTCGGTGGAGTACAGAACCATTCACAAACCAACTCTAGGCCATGACCCTGCTGCCACACATACCTTTTGATTTTGCTTTTTGAAAGAACATCTATGTTTGTTCGTGCTTAAGTTTTTGATCTCAGTACAATCTGAAATGGGAACTTGCCAATCTTTCATTGACTAATTCCTGTGAAAACACATCAGCCATTAACAATCAATGATTTACTTCCTGACAAGCATGCTGAATTGTGTATAAAACCACATTTGTCTGGTCTGGAAGGTTTTGATGACCAACAATATGATCAAATTCAGAAAGATCTCATAGAGCTTCTAATTTTTCTACAAAGTTGCTGTCTATCTACTTTTTTTAAGTTCCGTACCTATCTGATATCTACTTTTATGGATTCTTCTTACTTTATATGGTACATTCTGTTACTTCTGAACAGAGGTTTGTCAGGAATGCAGGCGACATTTAAGTTAACTTAAAGTAAACTGACCTGAAACTGAAGGAGTTGGTCTCATTACATGCACTTAAAGTGATTTTAAATTATTTGCAGACAGAAACATCCAGCTGTAGATGTTTTGCCTGACTTTTTGATATACTATTTTTAACGAACTTTTGTTAATAATAATAATAATAATAATAATAAATAATAATAATAATAATAAATAAGTTAAATTTATATAGCGCCTTTCAAGAAACCCAAGGACGCTTTACAATTATAGACAAAGAAAAAAAATGAAAAAATAAAAAAATAAAGAAAAAATAAAGAAAATAAAAATAATAATAAAAAATAATAAATAAATAAATGAATAAATAATAAAAAGTAAAAAGTCCACCAAGTAGGGGTCAGGATGTAATTCCAGTGGTGTCGCAGCCACAGTCCCACCAAAAGGCGCATGAAAACGAGTCCCACATCTCCAGCACCGCCGCCGTGACGCCATCAGCCACATCGCTCGAACACCACGCCGTGGATCCACAAAGCAAGCAGAGAAGCTCCGCCACGCAGAGCGCTGGTGTGTCCAAAACCGCCTGCACAGCCGCCGCGACGCCACCGAGCAACATTGCTTGGAACATCACGCCAAGTGTTAAAGCGCAGAGCGCTGGACAACCATGAATATTAAATGAGCAATGAGCTCACTGCAGTCCACAGCTGGGAGCACAGGCATCACCCACAGCGAACCAAGGCCTGGAGGGAACCGACGCCCAAAACGAGGTCCGGAGCTACACCACAACCGGCGGACAAAACACTCAAACATCAAACTACACAAACACACAGAAAAAAATAAATAAAATGAAAATTGAAAAAGAAATTAAAAAAAAAAGCTCTGGTGAGAAGCGGCATCCAGAATGCACACGACGTACTCTCAACCAGAAACGGAAGTGACAAAATAGGACAAATATGCCAATTGTTGATTACTTTTAAATTATCTCTTCATTGTAGAACTTATTCTGTAAATTATTTAATGTTGTGTGTATGGATATATGTGCTGCCACCTGTCTTGGCCAGGATGCTCTTGTAAAAGAGATTTTTAATCTCAATGAGTTTTTCCTGGTTAAATAAAGGCTAAAAAAGACAGATGAAAGAGAGTTTATTAAAGCAAGCTAGCAAACAAATCCAAATCGCAAAGCAATGTCAATATCAAAGAACAGGAAATGGTCAGCGAGACACTGAGTATCAGAGGCACAGATGAAGGGCAAAATTCAAAATACGCAATAGTCAGAAAACCAAGTCAAGTCAAATTTATTTGTATAGCGCTTTTAACAAAAGACATTGTTGTAAATCAGCTTTACAGAAAATTAAAGACTTTAAACACATGAACTAATTTCATCACAAATAAATTAATTTATCCCTGATGAGCAAGCCTGAGGTTATGGTGGTGAGGAAAAACTGTCTCAGATGACATGAGGAAGAAACCCCAAGCGGAACCAGACTCAAAAGAGAACCCATGCCCAATTGGGCGACAACAGACAGCGCGATTATAAACAATTTGCAATTATAAACATAACTGTGTCTGATAAAGTCACAAAGTATAACTGTGAAAACAGGAAATTCATTATAGTTTTAGCATGAAGTCTATTTTGTTGAAGTTATAAACTGTTCACTGATCAGTTTTGCACTCAAATCTCTTTCATGACAACTGCAGTCCTAAAGTTATCATGGTGATTGGAGTCCTAAACCACTGGCGCAAAACTGTACAGGTAAGTGTCCAGAGTGTCTTCTAAGTTTATCTTTCAGCTGTCCATATGGGGGCTGTCCTCCACAGGAGTGATATGATGAGACTCCAGCCAGAAGTAGGGCATCAGGATGGATCAGGCATGTCCAGAGAGCAGGAGAGGCCAGCATCTTACTGGTGTCTCAGGATCGACATGTAACTCAACAGAGAAACACAGAGAGAGAGAGAGAGAGAGAGAGAGAAACACAGGTTGTTAGGTTTGTCCAGTGTCACCTAATGGTTAGGAACAGTGTATATTGTGCACTGAGTGCAAGCAGGTACTCTGGCAAGACTAACTATGAGAGCATAACTAAAAGGGAGAGCCAGAAGGTAACACAGACATGAGGGAGCCCCGGGGCATAAAGCAGCAACCATTCCACCGTCAACAAACCCGAATGAGCATGTGAGAGTGGGGGACTGACAGCATCCATACTTCCCAGAACAATCTATGCCTGAGGATCCTCCAGATCTACTCCTTTACCTCATAAACACCATTAACAAAAGGCTTGACAAAACATACGTTTTCAGCCGAGACTTAAACTCTGAGACTGTGTCTGATTCCAGAACATTACTTGGAAGGCTGTTCCATAACTGTGGGGCTTTGTAAGAAAAGGCTCCGCCCCCTGATGTAGCCTTCACTATATGAGGTACCAGTAGATAGCCTGAACCTTTTGATCTAAGTAGGCGTGGTGGGTCATAAAGGACCAGAAGTTCGCTCAGGTACTGTGGCGCGAGACCATTCAGTGCTCTAAACCACAAAACCAGAAAAGCAATGCTATAACAAACAGCTTGGTAAAGTCAGACACAATGAACTGAGCATATACTGTACTTCAGTGTGTGTGTACTGAGAGTCCTTATATACTGTGCAGTAATGAGGCTGTGATATGGAACAGGTGTGTGTGATAATCAATATTCTGGAGACTGAGAGCTCTGCGCGGTGGCCATATTTGAAGGCCACTACGAACTCTGGGAAGTGGAGTCTTAAGTGCAGGTGTGACAAGGTTAATTTCTATTTTCTCACAACAACACTAAATTCAGTACCCCTCTGCTCTAAAAGGTTCATTTGATCACAGCTCATCTCCTCACAACCTAGAAATACTTGTTGATCTATATTAGGCTCTTTTTTATTTAAAGTTGACTTCTTTGTTTTATTTAAAGTTTCAAAGAATACTCCAACTATAGAAAGTAAAGAAAAAAGTCAAATTTAAATAAAAAGAGTCCAATTTTTCGGATGATTCTTGTTTTCTGTAATGATGCCAATCCAAAATCTCACCTTCGGCTCCAACACTGTCCGGGCTGGCCCTGCTATCAAAGGCATGTTTGTACAAATATTTTACCAGTTTCCAAGGAACTAGAGAGTTTGATATTTGTTGCATACACAACATTGTAGAATGATGGCGTGTATGTAGTACACAAAGAATGTTCAGAGAAGTCTCTGTTTTTCACTTGCACATTTGACTCTGACGATCTGAATATTCATACAATTTCACAAACATCAGATATACTCAGGTGTGTTAAAGATTCAGAGTGTGTTCAAAAATATGCTGCTTTGTCTCATAGGAATGGTTTTGTGGCCATTGGCATATTGCATACATTTTAGGGATGTGTCATGACTTTTGGTGAGAAACTGTCAGGGTGCGGAGAGTGTGATGGATGTAAGTGCAGATATGTTTAACAATACTCAGTGCAATCTGAGCATAAAGTGCGCCAAGCAGAAACAAAGCAAACAGTCCAAAATCAACAGGGGAATTCAAAACAAGGAAGCAGGCAGGAGGTCAACCAAGGCGCGAATAGGATATCGCAGACAAAACTAGACAAGATCAAAGTACAGAAAACAGGAGTCAAGAAACCAGGAAGTCAAGAAGAACAGGAAAAAAGGCTCAGTAGTGCACACGAGACGCAACATAATACTTTGCATCGTCCTTGCATCAGCGCAGTCCTTAAATAGCCCAAACATAGTTCATTGATTACAGACAGGTACACCTTGTTGACGGTGCACACGCTGTATCCCACTCGGCAAGTGTGCAGCCCGAGGCACGCCTAAATTGCATGTGCCAAGGCGTGTAGGACTGACAGAAACAACAAAAACACCACATGTATCATTTGTCCAGTTTTAGAGTAGTAACTCCACAGCTTTTGATCTTTGATGTGTCTTATTTGTTTTTTAAAAAATATTCAGGAAAATCAAATTTTGAAATGGTGGGCACTAAAGCAAGCACACACACACACACACACAGAGTTGAGTGGTCTGTAGTTGACCCACCGCTGTACAGATTTGGGTCAGCACCTGGCAGTAGTCCCTCTTGTTTGGATGCCAGTTCTACTGAGTCCAACCTAGCACACTTACCGGTAGTAGCTATTGAGGCTCATTGGCTTTTATTTTCTGATTGGCAATTAAAAGATCCAGGATGAAGCCGTTTTTTCCCCCCAGGTATTAAGTGTAGTTCTTGTGTTCTAATTTTTGCAGTTCCCACTGAAGAGGTTCCACACTTTAGTTTAGACTGGATGGGTGTTCATGCAAAAGGAGGATCAGAGACTGGTCACTATGAGTACCTCATGGTCCCTTTTGGGCTGACCAACACGCCCGCTGGTGGACTCCATCCCAGGTGAGGTAATAATAATAAAATGCATAAATAAAATAAAAATTTATGTACAGCTCCACAAAAATATCTGAAGGGTTTTTTTCCAAAACAAGGTTTTATGAAAATCAGATTAAAATTATTAGTCGGGGAGCCAAAGTCTCAAAAACCCTTTAAAATGGGTTGAACCTGACATGGCTTGTTATACTTTTTATTTGTGATTTATTTGATAGTTTTATCCCTAAGGACAAATAATTGGAGGGTCTGCTCTGTCGGAAATATCGCGGAAAAAAAATTGTGCCTATTGTAGTGTATGTACCCATCATTTTTCGACGAAAAATTCTGAAAAATGAAAAATTCCCTGAAATCTTCAGTGGCTTGGGTAAGTTGTCAATAAATGCTTTCCAGGTGCAAAGGACACATATGTTGACAACATTCAGTGAAAAAATAATTCTTAAACCACATTTCTACATGATTTTGGCTCCATTTAATGCAAAAAAATTAGGCGTTTTTTCACTTTTTTGCAATATTTTCATCTTTACTTCATTGGCAATGAACTTTTCTCCCAAGTTGTGACATCAGAAAATATGCCATTCTTTTTACCAAACAGTATACTGATTCCACAGAAAAAACTATAAAAATCCAACCAAAATCAATGGAACTGTGGTGATTTCACTTCTAGTTGGTGATCAACAGGCCCAGAAACTCAATAGAATTTCAGGCTACAATCAAAATTCTGAAAGGCACACTGAATACTTAGCAATATGACACACATTCTCTCTCTCTCTCTCACACACACACATGAGTAATTTGGGGATCCTACAATGATTTGCACCCCGGTGACACCCCCCACGGCACCCATTTATCTGAGGTAAGTTTTATGTTTTGCCTTACTTTCTCTATGGCTATGGCTTAAATGTCATGAAACTTATACCATCTGTGTGTAATTAAATCTAATTTAAGGGTGTTTATTTACAATTTACATTCTACTATTTTGTACACATATCATCAATATCTGAGCTACCAAGTTGCATCTGTTAGTTAGCAAGCTTATTAGCTAATGCTATTACAGCTATACCTAATTACTGGTTTGGTAGATTGAGGGTACTGAAGCATGAATTTTAAACATATATCACCTAAATATGTCAAAGGAAGTAATAAATTAAGTAGTAAATTATTTCTTGTCTGTCCTAAAGTTAGCATAACATAGCTTAATGATTAACTTAGCATGCTGAGGCTAGCTGATGATGGCATGATATTAAGGGTGAAGGAACACTTTCGAATATGCAGCTGAACTTGTAAAAAGGACTGGAGGCATTGGCTGCAGCAAGAAGAACAGACAGTGAGAAAGTAGCCCACATTAAACTTTCAACCTTTGCAGCAAAACCAAAGAAGTCCATGTCCATGGCATTCAAAACCAAACAGGTCTATGAGGAGGAGAGTGCAGTTATGAGGAACCTGTACTTTGTTCATGACTTAGAGGAAGACAGGAAGGTGGAAGTGTTTAGCCATGAATGGACAAGTTGCCCTGCCTCCCTGTTTGAGCCAGATCCATCCCTTGACCAAAGGTATGGTATGCGCAAAGGAAACAAGGCAGACTACCTGGCTGCAATTAAGACTGACCTTGGCAGCTCATGGGGAGAAGTGGACACACTACCACCGTCTGACAAGCCTGTTGTAATGGTAGTTGATGCCATGGCATTCATTCAATGTTACCAGCATCTTGGGAGCAGCACCTTCTATGAACTGCAAGGGAATTATCTGAGGCAGCTACTTGGAATGCTCCCAGACCAGTGTGACTGCATCCACTTTGTTGGTGATAGATATGATTTCTCTCCAGCTGAAAGTCTGAAAGGTGAGGAGCGAGAGAAGAGGATGAAGACCTGCCCCAGCAAAATGAAGGAGTATAAGCCGCATGACACACTCCCTGTACCTGAATGGAAAGGCTTCATTCACAATCCACGGAATAAAGCTAATCTGTTGAACTACCTGGGGGAAGCATGGACTGCTCAAAACAAGTCACTTCCTGCAGGGTGCACACTTATTCTTGGTGGAGTCTTTTGTGATCCTGGTCACACTGTGCTCTTGTCAGCAAATTGTCAGATTGAGCTTCCAGAACTTTCCTGTGAAAAACATGAGGAGGCAGATACTAGAATGTTTGTTCACATTGCATATTCAGTACGCATTATGCGCCACAAACGGGCTGTGGTAGTTGCAACTGACACAGATGTGATCATGATGTGCATCTACTACATCAGACACATGATTGGGCTGCAGGAGCTGTGGGTGAAGATGAATGACAACTTCCTACCTGTTCATGCCATGACAGAAGCTCTGGCAGGGAAGTATGACACTGCACCTGCAGAATTTACATCCATTCTCC